>NC_084504.1:26574732-26799732 GCF_024500385.1 Phyllopteryx taeniolatus
TTTTAGGAAAAAAGTTATATATTTTAAATATTTTTGGGAGGATAAAAATGTGTCTTTTTGTGAAAAAAAAAATAATAATTTTTTTTTAGGGAAAAAGTAGTCAATGATGGCTGGGGACCAATTCCGCGTGTACACCACCTCTAGCCCAACATTTTTGAGAAATTAAGTTGGATATTTTTAGGGGGAAAAAAGTCCTATATTTTCAAGAGAAAAGTTCTGTATTTTTTAGGGAAAATGTTATATATTTTCAAGAATTTGGGGGAAGAAAAAAAGTCTACTTTCAAGAAAAAAAATATTTTTTCAAGTTGTGGGTTTTTGAGAAAAGAAAATATTTTTGAGAAAAAGATTGGTACATACCTGGGGCAAAAGTAAAAAAAAAAAAAAAGATTCTAGCATATATATATATATATATATATATATATGTATATATATATTTATAGTATTATACATATTATATTTGTGTGTTTGTTTGTTTGTTGAAGGAAAACAACTCTATTTTAAAAGGAAAAGGTTGTATATTTCTGACCATTTTTTCTATATATTTTTTTTTAAAAAAGGTCTAATTTCAAAGAAAAAGTTATATATTTCTGAGAAAATATTTTAAGATTTTTGTGAAAAACGTGGATATTCAAGAGAAAAGTTATGATTTATCCTAGAGTTTTGTACTTTTATTCTTCCAAAAACTTATTTGTTTCTGAATTTGTAAATGTGTTTCACAGCATGCAAATTGGTGTACAGTTTTGTAATTTTGTTTGTATTTTCTGTCACATGGAACTTGTAAAGCCAAAGCCAGAGCTTATCGAGAAAGTTTAAAAAAATTCTGGAGCAAAAACTGATTTACAGAACATAAAATGACAATATACTGTATGTCGTTGAATACTGTTATTATAAAAATCCGTTTGTACCAATAAAGGCCTTCTCTTTAATGAACACCTCACCTTGAATAAGCACTTAGAGCCAGGAAATACACTATTATTGGGGGATGGAATTCCAATTGAAAATGTATGACTTTTCTGATTTCAGGCATGGCCGCACTAGACAGCCGCGCATCGGGTAAAATGGGCATGAGGGCGGTGGTCTACTACACCACCACAACGGTCATTGCCGTGTTCATTGGCATCGTCATGGTGCTCATCATCCACCCTGGTAAAGGCTCCAAGGACGAGTTCACCAATCAGCAGCAAATCGAGCGTGTTAGCCCCGCTGACGCCTTTCTGGACCTTATCAGGTATAGACCTTGTCATGACGTTTGTAAATAATAAGTGCCAGGGGACTTCCAGGTGGCAGAAACAGATTGACTAACACTGACTTGAACTGAAAACCATGACAAAAACTTGTGTTTCGAGTTGCGCCTTGAAATATACCACAAAAGGTTTAAGTTGAATGTATGAATAATGCAAGACGACTGGATCTTGCCATTTTTTTTATACTGGGGCTATTTCTCAGAGGATGATGTAAGACGACTGGCTGGACTGTACCATTTTTTACTTGGGGCAGGGGGTGTAATTCTTCCATCCATGACTCAAACAAAAGTATGTGCTGTTTTGCAGGAACATGTTCCCTCCAAACCTTGTGGAAGCGTGCACCAAACAGGTAACTGTTACTCAAAGATGGTCTTTTCACTCTGTCCTATTACTTATAAAAAAGTATTATTGAATTTAGTTAATTTATCTTAATTGATTACTTAGAGTTCCCGGTTGCATTAATAACTATATACTTGATACACTCTATATGAATAAAAACAACAACCCAAATCTTTAATTAATTCAGTTGTGATTATGTGCGCACACACACACACACACACCTATACATACATATGTGTGTGTATATATATATATATATATATATATATATATATGTGTGTATATATGTATATATATATATGTGTGTATATATGTATATATATATATGTGTATATAAATGTGTATATATGTGTGTATATATATATATATATATATATATATGTGTGTATATATATATGTGTATATATATATACATATATATATATGTGTGTGTATATATATATATATATATACATATATATATATAGCTGCCATGTACATGTGTGTATATATATATATATATATATATATATATATAACTGCACATTATGCACACCTGCACCCTCCAATGAGATCCAATATTACAAAATCTACATTTACAGAGATGATAATACTCCATTTACATTGATGTATTTGAAGACGATTATACTGTGCATCTTGCAAATACTGTGTTGAGTACACCCTTTCCAATGTCGCGGTAAGATCCATTTACTGGTTTATGGTTGTTATCACACTTTTGCTCTTTTCCAACACTGGTACTTACAAAAGACAAAAGTCGTACATTCTTAAGTTGTATGTTTCCGTGACAAAAGTGGTATATTTTCAAGATTAAGTAAGTATAAGTATAAAAACGTAGATTTTTTTTGTGGAAAAAAAGTAGTCTATTTTTTCGGGAAAGGACAATTGTGAGGCAACAAATATATTTTGTCGAAAAAAACCGTTTTGTATTGGATCTCATTAGATTGTGCACTAATGTTGTGGCTAATGAGCATGAACTGAAATGATGTGTTTTGCTGCATCTTCGTGTGATTGCATGAGTAGATTAGATGAGTAGAGTAGCTAGAATAGCTGTGCACTAATGCAAATGTATTGTGTTCATACTTCCACCATATCATGAATGAAGACGCGCGTGTTGTACCTCTATGTCTGGAAATGTTTGTTCCATATGCTTTTCTTTACAGATGTAGTCATTTCACTAGAGTCATATCCCGAGGATCGTCAAGGCACTGTGAATATATGGCAAGCTATTAAATTGCCACTGCATTGCTACCAGCGTGGCTAAAAGCTTCACCGGCTAACCTTTAGGCTCTCGCTTTTTTCAGTTCAAGACGCAGTACGCCAAGAGGGTGGTCCACGTCAAAGTAACGGTCAACGAGTCGGTGTTCCTGCTCAACGGGAGTCAGGTGATGGCAAGGGAGGAGATGATCCCCGTACCGGGCGCCGTCAATGGGGTCAACGCGCTAGGCCTGGTGGTCTTTTCCATGTGCTTCGGGTTGATCATCGGGGGTATGAGGGACCAGGGACAGCCCCTGAGGGACTTCTTCGACTGTCTCAATGAGGCCATCATGAGGCTGGTGGCCATCATCATGTGGTATGTCCAAACTAAATTACCCAATGTCACTTAGAGTAAGTGATCTGAAAATTATTATTTACTACAATTCTGCATCTTTGTTATCTATGCCAGCGACGTATAGTGACAGGAAGACCACTTAAATACTCATCTGCGAAATGGTAGATGGTAGTATTGTGACTTGACTTGACCGAGACTTGCCTGAGACCAGAACTCACGGAGACCAAGACAAGACCAAGACTTTTGGGAGTCGAGACCGAGTCAAACCAAGACCGAGACAACCGAGATAAGACCAAGACCGAGACAAGCCAAGACCAAGACTTAAAAAAGGCATTTTAAAAACCATGACAAGGTTGAACACTTAAAGAGCATTCTCTCTTTAATTATTCTCTTTCGGTTGTAAAAATGTCATTTTTACATAGCTTTTTATATTTTGTAACATTTTTGTGGTGAAAATAAAAATGATCTAATGAATTACTTATATGATTAATTATCTTTTCCTTTCATGAATGCTATATGTTATTTAGATTAGCCTTTTGCCTGTGACATCTATTGTAGTCAAGAGGCGTAGCAACATAAAAACCAGAGTTGTCGAGAGGTGGAAAAACAAGCGGTTGTTCTTTCTTTGGTTCAGGTATGCCCCCATTGGTATCCTCTTCCTGATCGCGGGTAAAATCGTGGAAATGGACGACATCACTTCAATGGGCGGCCAGCTGGGAATGTACACGATCACCGTCGTCTGCGGCCTGCTAATTCACGCCATGGTGGTCTTGCCTACTCTCTACTTTGTGGTCACCCGGAAAAACCCCTTCGCCTTCATCGCCGGGCTGCTGCAGGCCCTCATCACGGCGCTCGGAACGTCCTCCAGGTTTGGGAACTATTGTGTCACAGTCACGCACAACCCGTATGCCCTAATCTGCTCATTTTTACCTTAGTTCGGCCACGTTGCCCATCACGTTCAAGTGCCTCGAGGAAAACAACAAAGTGGACAAGCGCGTGACCCGCTTTGTGCTCCCCGTTGGCGCCACCATCAACATGGACGGTACGGCCTTGTACGAAGCGCTGGCGGCCATCTTTATCGCTCAGGTGAACAACTACGACCTCAACTTTGGGCAGATTCTCACCATCAGGTAAGCGTCCGCACACACTATATTATCTCTACTGTCCAGTGCTTAGAAAATTGATTTGACCAGTGGTTCTCAATCTTTTTCCAACAAGTACCACCTAAAGAAACACTTACCGGTAGTTCTCCAAGTACCACCATGATGACCAACATTAAAATGCAAAAATGAGACAGGTTTTATTCCTGAAAAGTATATTTAATATTATTGTAAACCATTGTAACTTTATGTACAGTTTGAACATTTAATGCTGCTCACACTGCATTTGATTCAAATGCATTGCACATAAATGTTGAATACAAAAATTACATGAATCAAAGCTTAAAAACAAACAGTTCTTAAAGGTTAAATGCAAATGCATTGCATTACAAAGTCAAATACCGATAAACTCCACTTAAGCAGTGATACATAAGTTTACTTCTTGTTAAGTGCCTAATAACAAGGTAATAAATTGCATCATTGTATTTGCAGTGTAAATTAGACGTTTTAATCCTAAAATATTACTTTTTTAGGGATGCAGAGCATAGGAAAAGATTGGAAATATTTGGACGGGCTCAAGACTATCAGTTTTCGTGACCCTATTCACTGGTGTCGCCAATGCATGCTGGGAGGTCAATTTGAGTTCACCAGTTCACCAACAGATGACCATTAAAATGATTCCATCTATTTCCCTGTGCAGCATCACAGCCACAGCAGCCAGCATCGGAGCGGCCGGGATCCCCCAGGCGGGGCTGGTTACCATGGTGATAGTTCTCACGTCGGTGGGCCTACCCACTGATGACATCACACTCATCATCGCTGTTGATTGGTTTCTGTGAGTACTGTCTATGCCTTGTTGTCAAGACTTTTACTTTCACACATAGATCCCTCAAAACTGGGAGCATTTTCAGGCAATACAAAAAAAAAAAAAAGGGGCCTACAGTAGCATGCAAAGGGGTGGGTGGAGGGGGCGTTGGCATTGGGGGCATTCTCGGTCAGTGCCATTTATAGAGAAATAATGGATCAAGAATGGCGGCACGGTGGCCGACTGGTTAGCACATCTGCCTCACAGTTCTGAGGACTGTCTGCGAGGAGTTTGTATGTTCTCCCCGTGCCTCTGTGGGTTTTCTCCGGGTACTCTGGTTTCCTCCCACATCCCAAAAACATGCATGGTATGTTGATTGAAGACTCTAAATTGCCCGTAGTTTTGAATGGTTGTTTGTTTATATGTGCCCTGCGATTGGCTGGCGACCAGTTCAGGTTGTACCCAGCCTCTCGCCCAAAGATAGCTGTGATAGACTCCAGCACGCCTGCGACTCTCATGAGGATAAGCGATGCAGAAAATGGATGGATCAAGAAAAAAAGTTGGAAATCCTGGCTTACACAGGCAGTGTGAAAGGGGCTTCCGATAGTACAACCGAACGTGGATAATGATCGGGTTAGTCCCGCCGTTGCATGTCAGGTGCCGTTTATAGCCCTGAAAAAAGTGGAAAAATGCAAGCAGTGTAAAGCGAGCTGCTGATTATACTTCCGAAGGCGGAAAATTACCAGTCTGATTTCATCCCTTCATCCCCCCCCTCCCCATTTCATGTTGGTGAACTGCCTCGAGAACAGCCACATAGGAAAAAGACAGAAAAATTACAGCATTTCCAGGAAGTGTAAAATGGGCTTCTGAAACTGAGCTCCAAAGGCAGGATATTTTCCTCTTCATATGTTAACAGTTTTGAGTTGCAGTATAGCTATTTGAGGTAAGACATTCACTGCCATTGACGGCTTTAGAAGTCAAATGTCCATGTTAACTGGGAAGGTTGGCAGTTTCATAAAGACGATCTCAGTAAATTGATGATGAGAACAGTATGTTTGACAAACAATGCCTCTTTTTTATAAGCTTGAGTAAACAAATGGTTTCCTTGGTTGTGTCCTATTTGCGCTTGCCACAGGGACAGACTGCGCACCGTTACCAACGTCCTGGGAGACTCCATAGGCGCAGGCATCGTGGAGCATCTATCTCGCCACGAGTTGACCAAAGACCCGGAGGTGGCCCACTCGGCAGCAGCGGAGGAAGCAGGCAAGAAGCCCTACCGGCTCATCTGCCAGGAAAACGAGTACGAGAATGAGAGACCCGCCGTTGACAGCGAAACCAAAATGTAGCACAGTTTTGTTGTTCTTTTCTTTTTTAAAAAGTCAAAATATTTCACTTCCAAAATTTGACACTTCATCCCAAATGATCAAAGGGTGCAAACTTTTTGATAGAGACCGAGCCCTGCTACGAATAGCGGAAGAAAAAAAAAACAGGACTAAATGACACCCCGGAAAATGTTAATAATTGCTTACAAATCTAAAACTCATCTTACAACATTGCCCTTATTTGTTTTAATAAATAAATAAATAAAATAAATTACAGATGTAATTTGGGGGAGAAAATTCACCAAAAGTACACATGTACGTGGACATGCAACAACTCTTCATAACTTCTATTAACAACCCAGGCTAAACTTAGCCCCTCCCGAACACACAAAGATGTTTGTGGAGTTTATTTATATAGCCCGTAATCACAAAAGAGTCTCAAAGGCCCACAGTTGACAAAGATCGACTGAGGATAGGTTCCACAGAAAACTATGCTAATTTGTGAATAGTGAACCCCAAATAGGCAGGGGTTCCCTGTACTCTGTCACATGGCAGCTGTTTACCCAAACATTATTGGCATGGTTGCCATGTGCACCGTTTCTATCAAGCCATACACCTCCATAAGATAAGAGGTTTGTTTTTTTTTGTTTACATAAAATATGCTACAGAATGAACTCATTCATAGCAAACTCTCTACAAACCTTTACAGTACCAAATCCCACTTTTCCACTGCACAGTGCTGGTTCTAGTGGACACCCTAGAAAGAAAAAAAAATTCAATTAAAAAATATGGAGGAGAACAAGGGTTTCCTGTATTTACTCGTCAGTATCAGGAAGGACACAAATTTTACTCGAGGGCAGCTGCAGCAAAGTGGAGACTTCTGTGTATTACACTAAAGTGTCCAGAGCTAAGTCACAACTGCTGGCTAAGCTAACATTAGCATGTGTGATTACTTTTGTCATTTCTGTCCTGAGGGATTTAAGTCTGGTGATAGTATTGGTAGGTACCGTGCAGTGGAAACAGTTCATATAGGTCTGTTTATCTTCTGTCTTTTTTTAAAATACATGTTTACTCTTTTTAGAAGGACAGTGTTATTCACCAAGATTGAAGAGAAACGCATTTCCTAAAGTAACCCAGATAAATCCTGGCTGTGCAGTCATTTTCCTGGTGACGCATTATTGTTAAATGTTTTTGTTTTTTTCCTAGATACATGCCAGCTCTCTCTTGATAAAACTTTGCTGTCATATTTGCCCGTTATGCTACTAACGGGAGGCCTAATTACTATTAGCTATCACTATTAGCACCTAAGGTAACAATGCTAACAGTGTGGCGCTGCAATAGCCAGAGGACAAAGCGAAGGTTCCAAAATGTTCTGCATGTTGCATTTTTTTAACAATGGTGCCTTTATTAACAACATTCTCAACTGCGATGACCCATTTCTCCGACTGGAGTCCAGTACTCCTCTGAATCTAGCAGACCTACACAGATTGTTACCGGCTTTAATTGTATGCTTGCCACCCCACGCACCACAGTGGTGGTGCTCAGAGACAGTTACATCTTGAATACCATGCACATAGAGGACACTGTGAATAGCCTGGCTTCTTTGGGAGACCAAATAGGGCCACCTACTTTCAAGGTTTTTGCACAGGCGTGAGAGGCATTGTGAGATGAAGTTTTGAAGCTTTGTGCTATGCTTTTAGTTACTTTTATGTCACCCCAAATGCCCATTAACCCTCCTATTATGTTTGGTTCTTCGCGACACTGACAATACACTGACATATATTTTTTTCAATATTTAAGAAATATAAAAGAAAAATACTTTTTCCGATTAAACAAAAGAACAGGTCGATTTGACCTTCAGCATAACAGGAGGGCTAACAATTATAAGGAAACTCAAATAAAAAATTATCAGCCATGTTTTCAACCCAAAAATGTACTTTACCAAATCCCAATATTTGAATAACTTTATACATATTTGGTATTATTTTATACAATTCTGGCCCAAAAAAACCCAACTAAAAACTAAAAGCAAAATAAATAAAAAAAAAATACACAAGTTAAAACCACTATTTTATTTTATTTTCACTAAGTAATGTCTATAATTAGTAGAATTCATGGGATTACCATTTGTCTAATTTTCCTCACTTACTAAATGCAATTATTTTGTATTTTAACATCTATAAAATGCTGATAAAGTTAAGGTTTCTTTTTTTTTAGTTGTCTTAAATTTGTAGATTTTGTTCTTGATCTTATTTGTTTTGCATAACAGATTCTTAGCGACACCAACAATGTTCTTGGGTCAATATAACCCAGTGGATGTTTCATCATCAAAATAAAGTGAAAATAAATTTAAAAAATTAATCCAAATTCAAAACATTTTTATTAAAAATACAAGAAAAGGAAAAACCAAGGCCAGCAGACTAGGTTGAATCCTTTATTTGAATATATATTTTTTACTTTTAAGAAAATTATGTATACATACATCATAAAATGCAAACAATAAATAAATAAAATAAAGAAATAAATAACATATCAGGAAAGTTAACAGTCATAAGCAACCAAAATTTCTCAGCCAAATTTTGAATCCCCAAAAGTGTATTTAACAAATCATATTTTTAAAAATGTAGATACTATTATTTTTATGCAATTCCGCCCCCCCATATAATTAATAATGTAGATTTTTAAGATTCCATGATTATCATATTTTAACATAATTAAAATACTGATATAATTGCATTTTTAAAATTAAACTTAAATTTGTAGATTCTGTAATTGAACTAATTTGGTTTTGCACAACCCCAATTCCAATGAAGTTGGGACCTTGTGTTAAACATAAATAAAAACAGAATACAATGATTTGCAAATCATGTTCAACCTATATTTAATTGAATACGCTACAAAGACGATATTTAATGGTCAAACTGATAAACTTTATTCTTTTTACCAAATCATTAACTTAGAATTTTATGGCTGCAACACGTTCCAAAAAAGCTGGGACAGGTGGCAAAAAAGACTGAGAAAGTTTAGGAATGCTCATCAAATACCTGTTTGGAACATCCCACAGGTGAACAGGCTAATTGGGGACAGGTGGGTGCCATGATTGGGTATAAAAGGAGCTTCCCTGAATTGCTCAGTCATTCACAAGCAATGATGGGGCAAGGTTCACCTCTTTGTCAACAAGTGTGTGAGAAAATACTCGAACAGTTTAAGGACAATGTTCCTCAACCTACAATTGCAAGGAATTTAGGGATTTCATCATCTACAGTCCACAATATCAAAAGGTTCAGAGAATCTGGAGAAATCACTGCATGTAAGCGGCAAGGCCGAAATACAACATTGAATGCCCGTGACCTTCGATCCCTCAGGCGGCACTGCATCAAAAACCGACATCAATGTGTAAAGGATATCACCACATGGGCTCAGGAACACTTCAGAAAACCAATGTTAGTAAATACTGTTCGGCGCTACATCCCTAAGTGCAACTTGAAACTCTACTATGCAAAGCAAAAGCCATTTATCAACAACACCCAGAAATGCCGCCGGCTTCTCTGGGCCTGAGCTCATCTATGATGGACTGATGCAAAGTGGAAAAGTGTTCTGTGGTGCGACGAGTCCACATTTCAAATTTTTTTGGAAATTGTGGCTCTCGTGTCCTCCCGGCCAAAGAGGAAAAGAGCCATCCGGACTGTTATGGACGCAAAGTTCAAAAGCCAGCATCTGTGATGGTATGGGGCTGTGTTAGTTCCAATGGCATGGGTAATCTGTGAAGGCACCATTAATGCTGAAAGTTACATACAGGTTTTGGAGAAACCTATGCTGCCATCCAAGCAACGTCTTTTTCATGGACGCCCCTGCTTATTTCAGCAAGACAATGCCAAACCACATTCTGCATGCGTTACAAAAGCTTGGCTTTGTAGTAAAAGAGTGCGGGTGCTAGACTGGCCTGCCTACAGTCCAGGCCTGTCTCCCATTGAAAATGTGTGGCGCATTATGAAGCGTAAAATACGACATCGGAGACCCCGGACTGTTGAACAGCTGAAGCTGTACATCGAGCAAGAATGGGAAAGAATTCCACCTGCAAACCTTCAACAATTAGTGTCCTCAGTTCCCAAACGTTTATTGAAGGTTGTTAAAGGAAAAGGTGATGTAACACAGTGGTAAACATGACCCTGTCCCAGCTTTTTTGGAATGTGTTGCAGCCACAAAATTCAAAGTTAATTATTATTTGCTAATAAGAATAAAGTTTATCAGTTTGAACATTAAATATCTTTTCTTTGTAGTGTATTCAATTAAATATGGGTAAAACATGATTTGCAAATCATTGTGTTCTGTTTTAATTTATGCTTAACACAACGTCCCAATTTCATTGGAATTGGGGTTGTATAATAGATTGACAGTACGTACATAGATTTAAAGAGCAAGGTTTCCTGAACTGTTTTTTTTTATATATAATGCTGTAATCTATTATTGATCATCAATGGCAAAAGGGTTTTTTTGTTTCATTTTTATTGTCATACATTTAAGAGTTTGTGTATAGTATGTCTATGATATATTTTACTAGGTTCGGGTGATGGGAATGTGAGGGAAACCCTGTTATAGCGGATTATTCTGAATATAAGTGTACGTGTGTATAGGGACGTGTAGATAAATGTGTTCATTAACTGTAGTTAAATCGCAAAACATTACTTGATTATTTTTGTTACAAATCCTGTTACCAAATTCTATATGAAGTCGTGATGTAAAGAACCAAATCAATGGGATAGTTTATTTGTTTACAGTTGCTGCTGTGACGTACACAGGATGGAAATGTGTGTAGCTGTAGGTTGCATGATGTTTTTTTTTTTTTTAAATAAAAGAAACCAAAACTAAATGCCCACGTGTTGTTGTTTTGTTTAATGCATATCAAAATATGTTGTGAATCATTATCAAACCTTTAACTGAAAAAAATTGACTTTTTACAGTGGATTTTTGTTTAGTGCGAAATATCTTTCACATTGGTCATACACAGTATAATAAACAATAGAGATGCCCACACAAATTTTGGTGACGATTGATCGCAGTTTTCAGACATCAAGCTTTTTTACATTAAGCGTTTTAGACAGTCCGGGAATACAACCTCTGTCTTATTTTGGATAAAATATTTAGGTGTGTATGCGCCTCTATTTTAATGTTGCTGCTAGTGGTACATGGAGAGCCAATTACTGCATTTTTTGTTGTTGTTTTTTTGGGGTGGTACGTGGTGGGGGAAAATGACTAGCAATATGGGGAACTCTGCTTTGAAAAGGTCTGACAGAGAATGAGTTAACAGCGATGGTTCATCTATCCAATTCACTGTTTTATTCAAAGTGTGACTTCATCTCAACATAGGTGTGTGCTCTTATAAATTGCCTTAGAGCGCCCTCTGGCGCACTGCGAGCGAAACGTCGCGTGGTATTTCGTTTTGGCGCCGATGGAGGGAGTCATTCGTGAGATCTTTGCCCGAGTCAGACGGCGGCACTTCCGGTCGGCATTTTGTTCTACGAGAGGAGGAGAGCCTCTTTTGGACGATCGCAACAAATCGTCACATTTCTCCTTTTTACGCTCGGGGGGGGGGGAAGAAAAAAAACAATTGGCTCGCGCTCGTCGCCCGCGTCATCCGCGACGGCGAAGAAAGGACGTTCGCCTCGCCGATAAACGTGGAAATAATTCGGCCGCGAGTTGTGTGACGGAAGAAGAAGCGAACCGAGCCGACCCCGGATTATTGTTGATAGCTAGCGAGCTAGCCACCTAGCTCGAGCGGGGCTAGCTCGGCGAGCCAATCCGAGTTCCTTCTGGAGGAGAAGAAAGGGGGAGCTAGAGATACGGACACAAATCCAGCTAAAACATTCCCCTCCCTTTGGGCGCCACATCCGAAGGTAAATACACTCAGCTATGTGCCTTGTGCAGTCGACTTTTTCATCCAAAACGCACTTATAAACAAAAACAATAGTGTCGGGGGGGCGGGGGGGAAGGGGGGTACGGCGTCGGGAAGGGAACGCGGGGCTAGCCGCGTCAGCTATGGCTAGGTGTGTTTTCGCTCTTGCCCAGGCGCACGGCCTCGAAGCTGGGTGTCACTCGTCCAACCCCGGGGATTGGGCCGCTTGCCTCCGGGAGTTCCAATTCCCCCGTTTGCTCCCCAAACTCGGTTTAGCCTCCTCACATTTCAGCCTCGTCGATTGGCTTCCTTACCCCAGTCCTCGACTGCAGTGTTTAATATTACGCTAACTTCAAAACACCCGAAGATCGCCAGCGTTAGCAGAACCGAACAAGCCACTGAATCGTGGGAGAAAACCGACCCGCGGAGGGAGCTCTTTCCCACCGCGTTAGCATCGCGGCTAGCTCGGGGCTGCTGGATTCAGTCAACAACTCCGTGGAAGTAGTGTGGTGATGTTTTTTTTTTTTTTTTTTTTTAAACTGACACTCATCATCTAATTAGAACTATTCATTTAATCGTGTGCCAATTATTATGCGGCAATAAAATATTATTATTATTCATATGGTTTTGGTGTGGAGATGTGGATGATAGCCACGGTTCACGGTGCATCTGCTCCCCTTTTGTGCCGCCTCCCTGCCTGTCAGTCTCCCAGCTGTCAGCTTTAGCCCACACGTCCTCCTCCAGAGAAGGAGAACCCCAAAGACGTGCTACTACGAGTTCATGTTTACAACACCTCCCCTTACCCTCAATCTTCTCCGTTTTGTTGTTTTTTAGCGCTCCCGTCTCCTGAGCATTCACTTGGTCTCATAGCAATGGCAACACTGTTGTTGTTTGCCAAACTATTTGCATTTTATTGAAAGTCGTTCAGATATTTGCAAAAACATTACTTTTGGGGTATTTATACCAATATAGTGCAAGCTTGAAGGTCGAAACACTGTTCAATTTGTTCATTTTTCTGACAGGAAATTGCATTAATCAGTTCTGTGGTGAAACTGTCGCCATCTTAAAACCTTAAGAAAGGCAAAGGCATGTAACACGTGTAAAAACAAGTAATCAAGCGCAGTATAATAAAATAATAAAAGTCAAGTGAATCACCCTCTACCTATGCATAACATTCAATGAAGACGATGTAATGTATTTTAATATTCTTAAGTGTAAAAAACGTTATGCGATGATGTCTAGTGAAACTAAAGTTAAATTAATCACTCCTTCTTTATACTAGCGTTTTAGGAAGTCGTCTTGGTGCTTTTTAACATTCATAACGGTTCTACAAGTGGAAAAATAAGTTGACCGCTGCATAATAAAACCAAAAATGAAACTAGTAACCCCTTGATTACATCTAGGTCTACCATTTAAGGAAGTCAACTTCTCATATATTTTTATATTCCTGTCTTACAAGTGTAAAAGGGGGGGGTTGTGTAGTTAAAACAAAAAAGTATAATCAATCACTCCTGACTTTATGCAGTACACTTTTGAACACTTAATTGTCATACAAGTTTAGAAAAGAAACGTTACGCACTGTATGAAAAAACTAAAGTAAGTTTCTTACAAATATTAACTAACTATGACTTCACTACTGCATTAGCACAGGTAAACAATAGACTACGGCGCTTTTTGACTGCAGTGCGAATTTGTGTCATGTCGGCGTCGTAGTAACAGAACTCAGTCGTAAACTGAGGACACCTGTAACATCAAATTGATCACCCATTGATTATGCCAAGACATTCAAGGAAGTGGACTTTATGTCTTGTGCTATTTTACATCCCTAACTGTCATTCAAGTGTAAAAATAAGTTGTCCGCTCTATAATTGAACATAAAAACAATCTGAGTCGTTGATCCAGAGTTGTGTCTAAGCATAGACGAACCTTTTTATCATTTTGACCGGAATAGAAGTGTTCACTAGAATGAATGGCATTTTGTCGTAAATGGAGGACGTCTTGTATTGTAGAATACCGACGATGGATGCGTGGAGTGGTGACGATTTGCATTTGCCTGGGAGACGGGTCTTGTCACATAAACAGACACTTTCACGTGTTCTGTTGTTCTTATTTTGTTATGGATGTTGATTTAGCTGTATGATACTGAACATCCATATTCAGACAAAGAATAGTTCGGGATTTTGCTTCAGTTTTAGTTTATATTTCTTTTTGACTTTTTCTTTTTCATTTTCAGTTAGTTTTGCATTGTTTTTAGAGTCAAATAAAAATATCAAATAAATATAAAAAAACCAGTAGAGCGAAAATTAGTAGGTTTCAAATCAACCCAAAAAGCTTATGTATGAAATAAATTGACAAAGATGAAAAAGCAAAGGATATGTTTGCTATAATTGCAGTTTGTTTTATTCTTGTGAACAGACAATGCAGTACATTTTTTAAATTTTTTTCCCAATTCTATTTTTTTTAAACGTTTGGGGAATTTTGTCCATCGTAGCATCCTGGGCTCAACGCATTAGGCAAATTTGTTTGTCTTTGTATTTTGGACTGAAAACATTTGTGGAATTTTGTTTACCTGGACCGAAAACATTTGTGTAATTTTGTCTATCTCAGGCTCTTGGGCTAAAAACTAGGGATAGACTGATTTCACGATCGGTGCTGATACTGTAGGCATGTGCTCATACTCATGGAAGTGGGCCGATGCTATGCCACCGAAAGCACTTTACCAACCTAACGTATAGTCTGCACTCCCTGAGTGTGCAGGTGTGCAGTTTAGCAGAAAAGAGACCATGTGTGCTTGCCTCAAGCTGATTGTTGACACTCATCTCTTTTAGCATCTTAGGCTGACAACATTTGGTAAATTTGTCTGGCTTGGCTTCCTGTGCTGAAAACATTTAGGAATCCTGTTTATCTTATCATCTTGCGTTAAACTTGAACTTGATCAAGAACTTAGTCCTTAGTCCTTTAAGCATCCTTGGCTGAAAACCTAAAGGTGGATGTAGTGTGATGCTCTGTCACACCTTTTCTCCCAAATTTAATTCTATGTTGTTCTGTTTATCAGTAGTATGTACCGGTCACAATGTCTGATTAAAATGCAGTGTTTTTTTTAATATCTTTTCAACAGATCGTAGAAGGATTTGTTTTCATCTGAAATGACACTGTGTCCACCCGAGCCGGCAAAGCGTTCTTCGACAAGGTACGGTGACAGTAGCCAATGCTAATTCATCCTTGTTGTGATTATTCATGATGAAAACAGTGTCATTGTCTCAAGTAGAAGTGTAACGATTAATCGACCACAACCCGATTATCAAATTAATCGACAACTATTTTGATAATCGATTTATCGTTGAGAGACCTTGTTTAATTTAAATTGTCCAAATCTTCAGACTTTCAGCGTCTCAACAGTAATATTTCTGTCCACCTCCATAAAAGCAGACTAATAATTTGTTTAATCAAAATAAGACATTTGCAAACATTTGCTTTTACTTCGGAAAACAATTATCAACATTTTTGCCCATTACGTTATGGATGAAACCAGTCATGGAATCATAATCAATGTATATTTTTGCATTTTCTGCAGTGTCCATTTGAAATAATGACCTGTTTTTTAATGAAGGGATGGAAGTTAAAGTTTTTTTCATCCGATTCATCATAAAAATAACAGATGAATCGATTAAAATATTCTTTATTTGCAGCCCTAGTCTAAAGTGTTTATGAGCAGGTTGAAGGGAATTATGTTTTCATGTGCTGCGTGTGATAAGACTGTACTTCTCATCTTTGCATCACTCAAAAGAACAGTAACAATGAAACTGTTTCGATATTTTTTTTTACCTGTTACACTGTAAAAATACTTGGGAGTTCCAAGGCCTTTTAAAGCAAATACCGGACTAGCAAGATGCACACAATTTGTGACTGATTTCATAGTATTCATGTGACTGATTGTGTTCTGTACATGATATGTACAGGATCATCAGTTTCAAAAACAATCAGAGAGGAAACCGGCATGTAAAAATGACAAGGGCAAATTGGAATGTCAAGGGCTTGTTGAACCAATTACATTGTCACCAGCACTGTGAATTATCACTGTCACAGCGCCCTGTAGTCATGCCGTCTCCATTCTGAATCTGATAGGAACAATTCAAACAGTCTTTTCTGTATTTTTCAGGTTATATTACAGTACTATAATAGCACTATAATAAATAGTAGTGGATGAACGATATATTGATTCTGATCTGATTCTGAACGATATATTATCTTTTTTATATCTCCATATGAACATTCAAGATATTATTAATCAAAGATATACTGTAATTTTTCCTTGCTCGCAACTGCATGTACAGCTCATTTTTACGCTTGTCCTTAAATGCAACACTCAGGCCAGCCAATGACAAATCACATTTCATGCTTGCAGCGGCTCGACAGCTGAAGCCAGCCAATGACAAGGGAGTGAGGGAGACCTGTACGCACGACTGATTTAGAAGCTGCGCATTTGGCGGATTTAGCGACCAAAAACAAGTCTCCCTTCATTATTTGGGGTTATTCTGAATTCAAAAAAGAGGATCCAAAACAGAGCGAGGTGTTGTGCAGGTCTTGCTTAGCTTGAAAATTGCGACAAAGAACGGCAGCAAAGGAAACATTATGGCTACGTTCGGAAATTTAATCTGACGCTCTCCCTGCGCTCTCAGAGTGCAGTGTTTAGAGAGGAAGAGCACACTCCCATTTTCTATGAATTTACCGAATGACCGTGTTGACCATTGGCAGGAATACGTCAGTGCGTCCGCCATATTGAATGTGTCAGTTCTGTCTGTAAACATCTCCTCCTGCCTGCCGCTCCGGCCGCTCCGTCTGCTCAGTCAGAGCAGCGGCGGGAGTGTGCTCCAGCACTCCCAGAGTGTGGCGCTGTGAATAACCGAACGGCACACTCCAACAATGCTCTGAGTGTCCGAACATTCCGGAGTGTGGAACGCGCACTTGGAGTGGATTTCTGAACGTACCCTATGTTCCGCCACATGAAACAACACGACACAACATTTTTAGTACATCGAGCAACATCGTAAGTTGTGAGAGGTCCTGTCTGAAACCTGACGTGATTAAAAAGCTAGCGTGAATCTGTTGAAGTTGCACTATAATGCTAATGCCTCGAGCCACACACACGCTTACCACTGTTCTGTAAATTACATTTTGCATATAAATTGCATATAAAGGCTGAGTGTTTAATCGAAATGTAATCGTGATTTCGATTTTGGCTTCTAACGGTCATGAAAACGTTATCGAAGAAAAACGATGACTGTGCAGGCCGCAGGTTGTGTATGCAAGTTCCTGCCTTGTAAACTCACACTGAACGCACCCTGTGTTGCTTGTAGCAAGCTGTGTCACGTTCTTCTGCCTTCCCTGAGTGTGCTTTAAGATGTTTATTGATACCGACTTGGAGTTTACTGTAAAACTAAAAAAACACAAGAAAAATAATTACTCACATCGAATATTTAAATACAAGCAAATACAGACAAACGCCATAGTAACACATGCAGACAGACAATATAATAATACTCACGGGCATATATTCGTCCTAATCTGTGAAAAACAAGTTTAATAAAGTTTTATTGTGACTTTCTTCTTCTACTCTTTTTTTTTTAGTTGGCTGTAACATGCAGCTCCATGCATGCATTGTACCGCACTGCCCCCATGAGGCCAAGGCGCGTACAGCAGTAACAGCAGATATAGTCATGGCTTTGTGTATAAAGACACAAACGCTTTTTCTCCTCCTGACCGTCTGACATGAAAGCAGACTAACATTTTCCTGTTTTAGGTGAATTAGGATTACCAACATTATTTCTATTTGCTAAATACCGGAATATTGAGTGGATTGTTTTGTAACAAATATATGTAATAGACAATACAATCACTCCAGGTGTGCCAGTGTTTATAACATGGCTGTATTTATTAAAAAAGAACATTTATTTCTATTTTTTAAATATATTATTTTACTTGTTACTCATTTATTTTATGGTTATTCTATTAAGGTATATTTAAAGTTGAGTTTTGGTAGTTAAATACTAATAAACTGTGAAATAAATGATTAATCGTGTTTATTAATCATGATTTCAATGTCAATCAAAATAAACAAGTGTAATAATAAATTAACTACTTGTACTATTAATGTGTAAAAACTAGACTACACCGATTTTATTGGGCTGATATTTAGCATTTTATGCTGACGGCTTTAATGTCATAATTCACCGATCCGATCAATGACGTTATTGATCGGCGCCGCAAAAGACATCTACTCCGCGTTGCCGCGTGCACAGTATATTTGAATCCAAAAGCTAGTTTATTTTTAGCCTTGTCGCATGTCTTTTGACGTAGTATTGGAAATATCTGATGGCCAATAAAGTTATTTAAAAAAAAAAAAAAAAAACGTCAGCGGATTAAACTACAAGACGAATTTGCTCTTTCACGATTGACTACAATAAAATCTTTTATTCCGATACCACCGCATCCCGTTTTTTACGATCATTGGGCTTTATCTTGCCAACTCAAATTCGACCGGTTACGGCGCCGACTTTGTATTATAAGGACAAAAATGGGGGGAAATGTGTGTTGGTGGTCACCGGTGCTCAGGACAGGAGAGGACGTTCGTTTAAGGTTTGCTTGAGGTATGTTCACATACTTTTAATACAATACGGCTCACAAGCAGGCAATAAAATGTTATGTAGTCTAGCAAGCTAGTGGTAGCACGAACGGTTGGACGTAAACATGCCGCCGTTCTGTCGAATCAAGTTTCGGTGTGGGTGAAATATGAATTTTAGTCTCAACTTCAGTTGTGAAAGATGAAAGTGATTTGTGGTGCAAATGTGCATCAGATGTCATTTTTTATATCATTCTGTAGCGCACAACTTTACTTATACAAACATACAATTGTAACAATATGTTACCGTTAACATGTAAAAACAATGAAACATTTAGTCTCCACTTATACAAACATACAATTGTAACAATACATCACTGTTACTATTAACATGTAAAAACAATAAAACATTTGTCTCCACTTCAGTGCCTAATGCTTAGATCAGACTACAGGATTTTAGCCCCGATATTAGCCTAATTAGCTATCGCAGCAAATTTCCCACATCAGGCTCGATATATTTTGTTGGGAACAACAAAAATTCTTGTAGCGTAACATAATCCACGACCAGCAATTTGGCCCTACGGTAGCCCAACGATGCCAAAATGAAAAGTCTAGCAAGTTAGATTTTTTTTATATATCTTCTGTGTAGTGTGACATATCAACGACAACTCTCCAACAGCGCACCTTGACGTCGACCAATAGGATTGCATATTGTGCCTCCCGTGCTTGGTGTTGTCAACATTTATTCAGGCGGGCTAACCAATGTTTACCGAAGCTTTAGAGCATGATTCGACAGAATGCCGACATGTTTACGTACAACTATTAGTGCTAGCACTAGCTTGCTAGGCTACATAACGTTTTGTTGTCTGCTTGCAAGCCGTATCATATTAAAAGTGTGTGAACATACCACAAGCAATCCTTGAATGAACATTCTCTTCCCAGGACCAATGACGAACACCACACATTGTTCTTCATTTTGTCACCCCACAGTCACTCACACGCACACACACAGAAACAATACATTGGCACGGCGCATTGTTTTTGTCATCTCCATGGTAACGATTGTATCCGGTCGCGTTGACTGGAGACACGTTTTCTGCTTCCACCTCTCCGACAGTGTTTGATTTGACAAGATAAAGCCCAGTGATCGTAAAAGGCGGGATACGGAATAAATGTCGTGTAGTGTTGTCACTGTCTGCCAGAGATTTGATGCCGGTAGTCTGCCATAGTGCAATCGGGAAAGACCAAATTTGTCTTGTAGTCTGATCCAGGCATAAGGATGCAAGTTATTTGTGTGGCAGATGTGTGTCACACATGATTTTTTAAATCATTCTGTGACATACAATTTCTACAAACATATAAATGTAAAAAAAATGTCACTGATACTGTTAATGTTAAACATGTCTCGGCTTTAATGATGAATCTTTTTATTTATTTTATTTTTTTGTCGCAGGGGTATGTCACACGTGTAATTCTTCAAACAATAATTGTGTAGAAAGTTAACCTCTTTATAAACAACAGCGGTACATCACACATTTAATTCTTCAAACAATAATTGTGTAGAAATGTAACTTCTTTAGAAACAAAAAACATAAACGACACATATGGTGTACACTTACGTCACATAACTTCCTGTGTATATTCTATTCTCACATTCCGAAACTGCTCCTTCATGCAAAAAGCCAAAGAAAAAGTGCATCCTTTGATCAATGGTACAATTTTAGAGGCTCGCCTATAGTTCGGTTATTCTCAGCAAATCAGCTCTTAAATCCTATTTAATTTCCTTCCTCAGGTGTCAGGAGATGTGAGGAAGGGTGTCGTCCATCGGCCCCCCTGATCTACCTGTGTATCAACACACTCCCCCCCCACCCTCACCTCAAGCATGAATGGGGATATGCCTCATGTTCCCATCACCACTCTCGCTGGGATCGCTAGCCTAACAGACTGTGAGTGATGTCCACCGATTCCTAGCTCATCACACAGTTGATGAATCTTCTTTTGATGAGCAGCAAAGATCTTATTCCTTCGGCTCTCCTTCCAGTGTTGAACCAGCTGCCCCTTCCCTCCCCCCTCCCGGCCACCACCACTAAGAGCCTCTTGTACAATGGGAGGATCGCAGAGGAGGTCAACTGCCTACTGGGTTCCCGGGACGAGAACTTAGCCTCCCAGCTTGCCCATGGCCTCAACCAGGTCTCCACAGAGCACATGTAAGTGACCGCTAGAGAGTGTGTGTTCAATAGTGACTATTTATAACACTGAAATTGCTGAACGGGTTACTTTTGGAATCGGTTGACTCTCAATCAAATATGAACAAAAGATTTACTCAATTTACTCAATCACACTCACATTGACACCAATGGATAATTTTGAGTTTTCAGTAAACCAAAGAAACGGGTAATATTGGAGGAAGTACTCAGAGAAAATGCATATAAGCACAGAAAGGATATGAACCCAGATTTGAAATGGGGACCTCTTAACTATGAGGCAGACGTGCTGACCACATGCTGCTAAAAAGTTTTATCCATCCATCCCTCCATTTTTTTAATAGCCCCTCATTAGTCCTGATGTGATGTTCTATTGTTAACATTTCAACTAAAGGGTGTCAATGTCTCCCTAAAGTCTTGATTTAGATTTTTGCCTTAATCATCCTGAAAAAAATGTCACTGAATCCTCAAATTCATCCTTCAAATTTTAAAAAATGCAGCAGATGCATTAAACAACCTTGTTATATTGGCTTTAGAAATCTTTAGATTGTGTTATTAGTCTTCAAGCACGACAAAACAATGTCATAAATTCTGTGTTGTAGCAAAATGTTTTTTTAATATTGGGGCCATTTCCTGAAAGTTTTCAATTTTGTTTCCTCAAACCTCCCTTAAACTAGATCGGGAGGAAAGTCCTTGATCCGGCATGTACTGATTAACTGCGCAAACCGAGTGTCGCCACCGCCAGTCTATGATGTTTCTGTACTGATTGACGTGGAGTTAAGTCGAATCATATCATGAACATTCCCCGAAAAGACAGCCATCCGTGCTACATCCAGGTTATTATTAGTAAAATTGCATTTATGGCTATGCCTGTGTACTGACCTCACTAAAAGTCCTGTTACAATATTTTTTGACATCAGTCTATCGATATATATATCATGATATGAAATCTTAAATGTTGACTGTTACGCTTAACCTTTTGATTTAAATATTTATTTTATGTCAAAAGTTGACCATTGCATGGAAGATTATACAGCTGTGTAAGACAAATAATAATCATAATCAAAGCTTTTAAGTTTTTCAATTCCAAATTACGCCTAGGCAGCTGGTAATGCGGGTCCGTTAATTTAATCATTTCTCCTTAACTTGGTTTTTGGGCCACAGTTCGTTACATTTTCTGTATGTGTTTTGTGCGTAAAGACTTTTTACCTCTCTCAAAATGATCTCAAAAAAATGCATTTTGTAGTGTTCTGAATAATACAACGTATTTCAAGTTAACCGTTATTTAAAGTGTGTAGTATATAGTATGTGAAATCAGGCTTCAAAATGGTCAAGAATTGAGACGTTCTTTCAGCTTCCAGACGCTGTGGGCGTGTCGCCGAATGCTCTGAAAACCCCACCCCTTGGAACTTTCAGCTGTCAATAAAATATGTGCCTTCTCTCCTGGCTCCGAAGCCTGGAGACTTCCCAGCGATGCACGTTGCACACGCTTTCACAGGCCGAAGAGAGGCTATCTGTGGCGAGCAGTTAACCTCTGAGCCCAAGACAATTATCCCTCCTTTGCCTCTGTTGAAATTCGCCAGGCCGTGTATCACGCCGCTGTGGCCGCCCAAGGGTGCGCCATGTGCAGCCACATCAGTGCAATGCATCACAGTCCCATTTCTTTTTTTCTCCTCCTCGTCACCCCACAACGTCGCGGTCGACATCTGTGAGGCTGAGGGCCCTAAAGCCCTTGCGCCAGACTGCTGGCGGGGAGGAGATTGATCCCGTCCGGTTTGCCATTGCCTTGCTTTGTGCTGTGTGTGGGGCGACACCACAGCTGATACATTGTAGCTCAAATAACACACAACACATTACACTTCAGGCATAGTTTGATGGCTAACTGCACACTGTAGTGGTAGAGATGGGCCAAGTTATCATGAATAAGGAAGTGGCAACTACGCTGAATGGCCACTACATGGAATAAGGGCACATGGTAATTATAGAGTGGGGGAGGGCCGACTCATGCTAGAAAGTATACGCCCTAGCCCTCTTTCGTCACGGGGATAGTATTGAGCCCCCCCCAAAAATCTGGCCAGCGGAGATGGTGAGGAAAGGTTTGAAACTATATCGCAACCATTCAGTACTTTATTGTTCTGTTTTGGTGTTTTCAGCACTTCAAGCATATTTAATGTATTTAGGGGGAAAAAACATATTTTAAACACAGCTCTTTTGAATGGTAAACTGCCTCTTGTTGCTGTTATGTCAAGCTGTTGAAAGCGACAAATAAATGGACTAAACAACTTGAACGTTTGTTGTTATTGGAGACTTAACAAAAAACCACTACTTGGATTATATCAAGATACGAAAACCGTAGGAGCTTGGTTGCTTGTGTTTCCTTAAAAGTATGGGACATGTTTCAAGCAACGCGTGCAGACAGTATAATGTTTGTCAACAGTTTTCACTCACTCATTGTTGTATTCAACGGCAAAACCGAAATTAATCCACACCAGAGGTTTGAATGAAGCTGATGCTTCCTCAAATGTTTGTCCCTCAAATCTTCCACTCTTGCTAGTGGTTTTATGTTTTACCACGTCTGTAAACTGCACTTTGAAGCTGGATTAATTTACAACTCTGTGAGTGGGTGAAAGTGCAACAAGCAAAATGGTTAAAAAACATGAGTTTTAATTGCTTACTTGATAGCATGTCCTTATTATCGCAATGAGACTGAAAGTGGCTGTTCTTTCGTGTGTTGTTGCAGAGAGCTGAAGGACAACCTGGGGAGCGATGAGCCCGAGGGAGACGCGCCACTGCTGCTGCAAACCATGCTGGCCAGAAACCCTGGCATCTTCAGGGAAAAAAGTACTCCCCTCAAAACCTTCTCACTTTTTAATGCAATTGTATACACATGCTTCAACGTCTGAATAATTGCCCTTCCTTCCCTGAACAGATGTTATGCAGCAGCCGATGGTACAACAGTACAAGATCACCCAAAATTCCATGCATAGTCCGGCCCAGTCGGCAAACTTCCAGCCGGCAGCAATTTCTCCCAATCCATCAAGGTAGGTCAGAACACAAAACAATTTCTTTATCAACCATTCAAAATGGAATACCAACCCCCAAAGTTGAACACAGTAAAATCACAATTCGAATTTGGGGACTTTTAAACATGCCACAATAAAAATATAAGCGTGATTGTATTCAGGATAATTTCTCCCAGAGTCCAGACTATCACCAGTATAAAATACTGGACATGTTTTTCATACTTTTCATATTTATTATTGTATATATTTTTATGGGAGATGCATTTCTTCACAAGTTAAAAGCGTTTCCAGGTGTTTTAATAACATGTCTGTGACATTGAGCTTTTTCAGTAGCGAGTGTCTGTGGAGAGGAAAACGCTAAACGTCCATAAAATCAAAAACTATTGGGCCGATTATTGTAACATTTTCAGAGGTTGAAGCCGCCGTGAGTAGAGATGTTCACGTAAATTTTGGTGATGATTGGTAACAGTTTTGGAACATTAAGCCATGTTAAGGTTTTGTCTATATTGGACGTCTATGGAGAGGAAAACGCTTAACATCCATAAAATAAAAAATATGGGCCCAATTGCGCTGATATTTTCAGAGGTGTAAGTGGGCATAAATGGAGATGTCCACATCAATTTTGTTAACGATTGATTGCAGTTTTGAGAAATTAAGCTTTTGGCTGGGAGACAGCTTGTCACTTGCTCAAGCCAAGCAACCATATACCATTGCACTTGATTTCTCACATGAACACAGCAGTGATAGCACCCCACAATTATGTTGAAACTCTAATTTATTAAAATTTTACAAACACATCACGACGACCATCCGTGCAAACAAGTCCCCAAGCACATCAAAGTCACGGTCAGCCGAGCCCCGTGACTGTCCAAAAAGCCTTTAAAATGTCACAAAATCGAACACCTGTATAATGTCATCGTCCAAAAACCTTTTGTCAAGCATCGAAGCCTGATGAAATAGTACGAACACGGCGCTGTTCTGACAGGTGATCGCCTTGTTGACAGACAGCAGTGCCCATCGAAGTCCGCAGCGACATATGCAACGGATAAAAAAAAAACAAAAAAACGTTAACACTTGTGTTATGTTATGCTATCTTCCAAAAATGTTTTTCAAAGGTGAGCGAAGCAATCAACCAAGAAACGGCTCACAAAGCTCAGGAATATAGGCGGAAATGGACCACTTAGCCCAAGCGGTTGCTCTCTACAAGGTGGCATTATAGCCATCAGTTTCAGCAAAATAAGTCCACCAAATTAATTAATTAATTTATTTTATTTTCACTCTTTGCTGTCTAAAAAAGAACATCCAAACTTTGAATATAGGCTACAATTATACCCCAGCCTTACTTGTCTGCCAACCAGGTACGTTAACTGGTATGGGGAAATCAGACCTGCTTCTGGCGCTTACGACCGAAATGTGGGTGGGCCAAGATCTGTTAAAAACCATCAGAAAATCTTTTTTTTGGGGGGGGTTCTTTCTGCAGACAATGTTTTTAAGTCCAGAACTATGGAATAAGTGCCAATGTTCACAGCATTAAAGGGCCACTTTAAAAGCATTCAGAAGTTAGAGCAAACAACCGGATCGGGTCAATATGCACACATCACCACAGCTTTGACAACTTCACCAAGCAATCAAGTGTATGCCGCTTATCAGAAGTTGTTAAAGCTAATCTACGTATCCAACAAAAAGTAATGCATCTCTGCTTACCTTACAGACTTGACATGATAGGAGTGGTGTTGCACCAGTGAAGGATGTCTGCATGATAGTGTTTCAGTGTAGCCCAGTGGCCGGACTGCGGCCTGCTCTTGAAAGTGCATTTGGATCTTCGCCCAGCCTAGCTTATCATGCCTTGGTTGTGAAAACACAGTCGGCGGTTATTCTGTAAATTAGCATGTGCAGAAGGGCTCACTCACAGACACATCTTTAGAAATAGGCGGATAACAAAAGATTCACGTGGTTGTTTAATGTCACAGCAGATGAGTGGGCAGGTGCTCCAACTATCTGTATACAAGTCAATATTTCCCCCGCGAAGATAAATTAAGTCTTCTGAATCTAAAAAAAAGTACATTTTCTATAATATGTCCCCTTTAATTCTCTCGCTCACAATTGCTCTGTGTTCCTCTTTCCCTTTAGTCGTTTCGTGGCCCCCCAGACAGGCTCCAGTAGTCGATACTTGGGCCAGCAAAACAGTCCGGTTCCCAGTCCCTACACGCCCCAGAGCCCTGCTCCTGGTTACATCCAGCAGTACCCCCACCAACAACCACCCAGCTACAACCAACACCAACAGATACAACAAGGTGAGTCTTACACCACCTTTATTATTTTATTGACCGCAAGTTCCTCCATTTCTTTGTGATACAGAAAATATCCCTCACTGCCATTTCATATTAACAGCAGTGAACTATTTAAAAAAATGAAGCCAGCGGCTTTGGTTCAATAGTATCAAATGTCATTGCCACCATATTGAGTTTTTGTCTGGCTAACTTGTGTTTTGCTTAATGGTAATTAATTTTGAATGGTAATATTACCTGTTGCTTCATCAGACAAGGAAAGAGGAAAGTTGAGAGACGGCATGGCCAAAGGCTACCTACTTGAAAAGCGAAACAGTAGTCACTATTGTCACACTGAGTTTAAATTAAAACAATTTACCGATATAAGTGAAGTTACTGGAATTATTTTATGCTAAAACACAAAATTGCTTCAGAGGATTTCGCAGGGTAATACTTTAGGATTTAACAACTCAGTAATATGATGTGTGTGTGCTTTCCAAAAGTGTCTGTGGCCAGTCCGATGGTTCCGGGAAGTATACGAAACATCCATGAAGGCAAGGTATCGGGGCAATTGGCCAATGCCGCTAACCACCACTCAGACAGACACAGCAATGACGACTACTTGAACATCGTGCACCGGCTGGGCAGTGAGGTACAACAAAATGTCCAAATTAACTTTTCAGTCCCAATAGAAGTTTCTGAATGAACTAGAAAGACAAAATATTAGATTAGTGTTGGGGAACCTTTTTTCTTTTATGGGGCATCAAAGTTTTTATAAATTAATTTACAATATGATAAATGTTTATTATTAAATATTATGAGCATTTGTGGGTTAAATGTTTTAGTGGTTAATAGTGGTCGAGGACATTTATTTACTCAATTACAGTCCAAGGGAGGCCTTCTATAGTATTTTCATAAATGTTACTGGAATTTTATATTTTTTTTCTGCAAACCAAGATAATTGAAGTTGCTACCAATTTTTAACCAAGGAAAGCATCTATTTGAGGGAGGCATTTGTTTTCCTTAAATAAATGACCCACCTTTGAATTGGAGCGTCTGTTCGAGGGAAGAGAGTGCCAGGTGTCTTATAGGGTCAGGAGGTCGTTGTTATTGTCAAAAGCATTTTTATTATATTTTTAAAATAATATTGCAGCCCTGAACTGTAAACTTTAAAACAGCTTCTCACAGTTCCCACTTCATTTATTTTATTGGCGACTCGGTGAGACTCCTTGATCACAACTCTACCTTCAGGCTGCAAATGACTGGTGCTTGTGCAAAGCCACCACAATTTGTCAAAAGTTGCTAGATTTGTCACTTATCACTTTTTGGAAAATAAGTTCCTTAAGGGGTTGGAAAAACTTGGTGCAGGGGCAGTTAATGTTATTTAGCCCAACTGTTATGTGATATTGGGCCAGAAGTGCAGAATGGCTCGCTCACAGACACAACTAATTTCACACTCGATGGGTGGGAAAGCACTCCAGACACATGACAAATTGTATAGAAACCCTTTAAATTTGCCTTATTTGTATTTTATTCAGGAGGGTGACTCCGCCTTGAGAAATCCAGCGTTCCCTCTCAGGTCGCCACAGTCCGGCTGCTCCCCAGCAGCGGGTGAAGGGACACCCAAATGTAAGGAATCGCTTTCTTCAAGACTAGCATTGCTCTCAGGTGGAATTCACGTTTATTCAGTTGGTGAGGGCTTCACTTTTTTTTTTCCCTACCTCCTCACAAGCGGGTTCCCGTCCCCCGCTGATTCTGCAGTCGCCACCTCCATATGCACCGTCGCCAAGGGAGGGGGGACTCGACCAGAAACAGCAGATCCAGCAACGCAAGAAGATTCCTGCCGTGAAAGAGGAGAAAGACATGTACGACATCGTGAGCTCGCCAAACAAGGACTCCACCAAACTGACGCTCAAGTTGTCCCGGGTCAAGTCGAATGAGTCTGATCCACCGGGTAGGCAAACACACATAGTCTGAATAATATTGAATGAATTAGCGGCACTAATCAATGCCTGATCTCTCAGGTGACGCCATGCCAGGCATGGAGCACAACACGGACAATATGGAGGCGGAACTAGGCTTCCAGCAGGTGCCTGTTCTCCAGCAGAACTTGGGAGCCCGCCACCAACAGCAGGCAGGAGGCATCGCTGGTCTCCAGCCTCCTAGTTCCCCTTATGACGAGGTGGAGCTGGACGCCCTAGCTGAAATCGAGCGGATAGAGCGAGAGGCGGCCAGTGAGAAGTGTTCTAAGGAAGTCCTGGACAAAGGTACGAAATAGATTCTGTATAATTTTTTTTATGAATATATGGAATCTGTAATAATTTATTTGTTTGTTTGTTTATGCTTTTCAACAGACAAGCCACTGAAGAAGAGAAGACAAGACTCTTTTCCCTTGGAGCCAGGTGCCGGGGGACCAGGTGGTCCCACAGGGGCCCCAGGAAGCGGACCTGCTGGAGGGGGCAATGCTGGCAAACTGACTCCGCAAGAGGCCACAGCAGCTGGGAACGGTGCCAGTCGTCCTCCCCTCACGGTGAGCATCGACCTCCAACAGGCAGGGAGAGCTGACGGCCAGCTCGACCCCTGTCTACTGGCTGCCCCAGTCCCGGCCCTAGAAGCTCAACGCTGGCCCGAAGAACCGGCTAGCGGGCCTGCTGCCGTAGAAGGTTCTGACACCGCCTCGCGTTTGAAACCGGACGGACGACCCGAGGTCATCAAGAACAGGGTTGACAAACATGACGGCAGAAGAGATGGTCGGGAGTTGTCCAAACACAGACACGACGACAAGTCTTCAGACAGGCGGGCGGAGATTCCTAAGTCGTCGGGCCGAGGGGAGCATGGACGGGACAGGGACAGGGAATCTGATAAAGATAGGAGGCATCGGAGCGAAATCGGCGATGCCCGTTCGAGAAGTGACCGAGATATGTCCGGCTTTCGGGCGTCCTCCGTCGGCGAGCCTGGTCGTAGCAGCCATAGGCAAGATGGTCTGAAGCCGGCTGCCGCTCCCTCCGGTGCTAGGCTTCCAGATTCTTTCCCCGCTCACCTTCTGGGAGGACAAAGTGGCGCACTGAAGAACTTCCAGATCCCTAAGGTGATCTGGATCGACCCAAACAGCAATAGCTACCAATCATTTAGCTGTCACTGCCTGCAATCTCACTAAATCATACCACCGCTCTCCCTTGTTTTCACATTAGTCTTGCCATTTATCGTTTGTTTGTATTGGGGGTCATTTTTAACACAATCTGCCTTAACCATTTTTAAAGTAACTGTTTTGGGTTGTTTATAAAATTGAGGATGCAGTGTATAGTTATGATTAAAAAAAAAAGCTCAAATAAAAAAATAAAAATACTCCACTGCAGTAGGGCTGGTGCAAAAAAATCTAATAACTCTACTAAGTCGACTTCAAAAATAGGGTGATGCAGAATTTCTGCCTCGCAGCTCCGTCGGGTCCAAAAAAAGAAAAAGAAAAGAAATGTTCCGCCTGGCACCGTGTTTGCGCCCCAGGCACCAATATTTCACACAAACATTTATTGCAGATGGTCGCAGTGTTGGGCCACTGATAATCTTTGCCAAAAATGACAGAGGAGCATCTGTAAGTGATAGATGTGTAATGTACATATTAAATGATGTATGAATGAGCTGAATGGTAGTTTTTACCTAAAATGGTAATCGCTAGCACGCTTATGCTAATCACGAATTCTAACCGTTTAGCAAAGGCTGATTTTGTTGTCTCAAATTCTGTCTATGCCATACAATCAGTACCAACATATGCAGTTTAACGATCGAAGTCCAGCCCTCAGAAAGGAAAATAAAATGCAAGTTACTAGTAGATCAGAATTTTGTTTGTTTGTTTTTTTGCGGGGGGGGGGGGGATAGAGGTTGGGCAAGTACTCGACGAAACATCTATAGGATAATTGATTCTAAAAAGATTGTGACAGCCCTCCACTGCAGATGTTATAAAAGCACAAGTGGAGACATTACGGCCTGTGGGCCTTACATTGCTCTTTATAATCTCTACTTTTTGTCATAGCAATGTTGGACTGGAATATTCCTCTATGCATTTGTCACCAGAACCTTACCGAAGACTAACATCAGAGTTGCTTAGTTCATCAGTTTGCACCATTTGCCATTTCATATTTTTGTATTCAAAATCCAAATTGAGCATTTGTTTTTAAGTTTAATGAGCAGACCAAACTGTAGAGCATCTCTAACTGCTATCTCTTCTTTCAGATCAAACGGGACAAGGATGGTGGTGTTCCAACAGAGAGTCACATTTGGAGCCAGCCCAAGGTGAAACTAGAGCGGTTGGGTCTGGTGCAGGACTTTGAGAAGAGGCCCAAACCTGTGGTGCTTCTGAAAAAGCTCTCGGTGGACCAGATCCAAAGAATCATTCGTCACAGCAAGTCTGGAAAGAACCGTTTCTCCTCGGGAAAGTCTGGCAAAAGTAGGAAAAGCGTCAACTACTTGAGTATGTCGCTGGCTTTAATGTTGTCCTCCACTATTGCATCTAATGAGAACTTTTCTCCTGTCCAGGCGGCATGGACCCTGCCGTCTTGAAGGAGCTGCCTCCAGAGTTGCTCGCAGAGATCGAGTCGACCATGCCCCTCTGCGAACGAGTCAAGATGAACAAGAGGAAACGGAGTACGATCAACGAGAAGCCCAAATACGCCGAGGTCAGCTCGGAGGACGACACAAACGAAGAATGTGAGTCAACTATTTGAATCCTTTTCAATTGAGCGCATAGCAGATGTTTGTCAAAACCTTAGCGCAGGGGTGTCAAACTCATTTTTGTCACGGGCCACATTGTCGATAAGATTTTCCTCAGAGGGCCGTTATGATTGTAAAACCCTATCAATGTTGAATCGCCTCATCGTATTATTACACATAGACAACAAATTGATGGATAACTAGTTTTGAAATCAGAAGTTAAGGATAATGGTTTGTTCAACTATTATTATTATTAATCAGTTGTTCAAGTAACTGTAAAAGGGGTTTGGAGGCAAAATGTGCTTACAATATTTAATTACTATTTATTACATATGAATATTAGACAAAAATCTGGAACAGATTTTAGCAAGCATCATGGAAGTTGACACATGATTTGCTTTCGCAGGCCACATAAAATGATGTGGCGGGCTGGATCTGGCCCCCGGGCCTTGAGTTTGACACCAGTGCCTTAGCGGTTTCCTCTATTTCTTCAAATCGTGGCTGCCCCCCTTATAGATGTTCTAAGTTTTTCCAAAAAATAACTGGACACTTAATTTCCACTATTTACGCTTTGGTTGAAATCACTCAGTTTTGGAGTTTGCTGTTCTGTCTCATGCAAATGAGGCACTGCTCACCCTTCTCCCTTGTACCGTTGGACCAATGTTGAGTTTGCACTTGTTTCCTTGAGGAGTGAGGACAGAGCTAGGGGGTGGAACAAGGTGACTATTACTATTACTTGCCCAGAGTGTGAAGAAAAAAAGCGAGCACCCATTTAAACATCTTTTGTATTTGCACTTATGGAGGCAGAACTTCATTAGTAAGCCGCTCAACTACGCTTAATTAGTGCATTAGATTTCACGTTTGTGGCGATTAGTTTTCTAGTATATGTGATGGTTTTATTTATTTATTATTATTATTTTTTTACTACAACACACAAATAGATGCCTCCCCCATCTTCATTTGACTAAATAATAATAATAATCTGTGTGTCAATGGTACGTGTTCTTTAATGTCCACAGCTGCTCGGAAGCGTCAGCGTCGGGACAAAGACAGGACTTGGGACTTTGAGGAAAGAGAGCGACGGGCCTCAGGAGAACATCGGAAAACTGGAGCCAAAGAAGGCCGACGAGGCTCGGGCAGCCGTTACCGGGACTCCTCCGAAGACGATTCGCCGCCTCCAAGCATGAGCGATGGTCTGTTTTTTATGCTCCAAGCTTTTTCCCTCTTTTGGTTCTCCTCGTTCAGTCTTCACTAATGAGACCAAACAAATTATCCTACCTGCTCAGTTGCCAGGAAATTGAAAATGAAGGAGAAGCAGAAAAAAAGGAAAGCGTACGAGCCCAAGCTCACGCAAGAGGAGCTGATGGACTCGTCTACGTTCAAGAGGTTCTTAAACAGTATCGACAACATCCTGGAGAACCTGGAGGATATGGATTTCACCACCATGGGTAAAGTATCAGAGCGATCTAAGAATGGAATGTGGAACTTCTGTTTTGGATATGCATTCACTAATTGGGTTGTGTCCAGCAGCAGACGACGATGAGATACCTCAGGAGTTACTACTTGGGAAACACCAATTAAACGAGCTGAGCAGCGAATCCGCCAAAATCAAAGCCATGGGCATCACCGGCAGGGTAGTGGCATCTTTAGATCAACTGAGCTACTTCTTATGTTGGACAGCATTATTGCATTCTCAATGTATTTGTTTTCTTTTAGATCCCATCCGACAAGCTGGTGAAGCTGCTCAACATACTAGAAAAGAATATCCAGGATGGATCCAAGCTCTCCACTATGATCAACCATGTGAGCTCCCGTTTTCTAGATAGCGTATATCCAGGGGTTGGGGAGTAACTAATTACATGTACCTAGAATATGTAATTTTATTACAAAATTTACGGAATTATAATCTATTGAATTGCTGGGAGAAAATGAGTAATTAAATTGGTTGCTTTGACAAATTTGAAATTTTTACAATTTGATTTACATTTGAAAAAGAGCAGCAAAAGATCACTTCCTCCTTCTTAAGCTGACATCTGTGATTGGCTCTCTCTGGTCATGTGCTATTCTGCTTTCGTCACAGAGTGACATCCTTGTGGTGCAGTCTCATAGTTTTTCTGAGATTTTGAAAAGGTTAGACTCATAGTTAACACTTTCAAACAAAAGAATGTTGACTTTTGAACAATTTTATGTCTGTCTAAACCTAAGCAGCTCCCCCTTCAAACTGCACTACATTATTGTTATATCGATTATAAAGACCTCCTCTCAAATAGACACCGTCCACAAATAAACACCTGATACTCTTTGCAGTTTAGCCAATAACCACTTTTTGACGACCTTGAGTGTAAACCTTTGACTTATGTAGAGGCTTTTGCGGTAACAAAAAATGAATTGGTCTCCTTTCCCAATGTCAGGACCACGACGCCGAGGATGAAGAGAGGCTATGGAGGGACCTCATCATGGAGCGAGTGACCAAGTCGGCCGATGCGTGCCTCACGGCTCTGAACATCATGACGTCGGCGCACATGCCGAAGGCTGTCTACATCGAGGATGTCATCGAGCGGGTGCTGCAGTACACCAAGTTTCATCTGCAGAACACGCTCTATCCTCAGTACGACCCCGTCTACAGGGTGGACCCGCACGGGGGTGAGGATTGAACAGTTGTCTGATAATGATGCCATTTAATGTTTCCGTCTGGGGGGAATAATACTCTATGTATCTAATCGTTTAATCTAGGTGGCTTGTTAAGCTCTAAGGCGAAGCGTGCCAAATGCTCCACGCATAAGCAACGTGTCATTATCATGCTGTACAATAAAGTGTGCGACATCGTGAGCAACATCTCTGAGCTTCTCGAGATCCAACTGCTCACTGACACCACCATCCTCCAGGTAAAAAGATCAAGATAAATTCTACTTTCTTGTCTGTGTACATAGAGTGGTACCTCACGGGTTCAATACAAAACATTCCATAGACACTCAGAACAAAATTTCCCATTGAGATCATTTGTTTTTGGAGTAATTCGTTCCAGAGTTTAAAGTGCCACCATCAGAAAAACTTTCTTTACTGTACAGGCAATGTAGGTAACCTGTCGACATTATTAAGGCATATTTATCCTGGAGCTTTAAGGTACAACTGTATTAATAGTATCTTTTTCTGCTCTTTTTACTTCATCTTTGTTCCCCCCTCAGGTTTCCTCAATGGGAATCACTCCATTCTTTGTGGAAAATGTCAGTGAGCTGCAGCTGTGCGCTATTAAACTTGTTACAGCGGTAAGTGTTCTGACATTTACCCAAAAACAACACCCAAAATGCACAACTGTAAAAGTGTTAAAACAGCACGCTTTGACATTTCCTCTTTACAGGTGTTCTCGCGCTACGAGAAGCACCGGCAGCTCATTCTGGAGGAGATATTCACGTCACTGGCCAGGCTGCCCACCAGCAAACGCTCCCTCAGAAACTTCCGGTATTGTTTCTTGGATTAGATAATAATGACAGTAGGACCCTCCAGTAATATGAGGCTGTGACACTGATCATATGCCATACTCTTTCAAGGTTGAACAGCTCGGACCAGGATGGCGAGCCCATGTACATCCAAATGGTGACCGCCTTGGTGTTGCAGCTTATCCAGTGCGTTGTCCACATACCCAACAACAAAGACACTTTAGAGGAGCATGACAGCAAGGTACGAGAAAATACACATGCTCCCACAGGCTCTCAATGTAGTTAAAGCATGTCAGTTACAAGCATAGCTGTTCTTGCTGAAGTTTTCTTTATTTAATTTTATGAATTTCCAGGTGGACCACGATTTGTTGATTACCAACTCATATGAGACGGCAATGCGAACAGCGCAGAACTTCCTCTCAGTATTCCTCAAAAAGTAAGCGCCTCCCTTTCCATATTTTTGGGTTAGAAGAATGCTGGTATTTCTATTTGTAATTAAAGTGAACCTTCCAAAGTGGAAAACAATATGTTCTGTGATGGTGGTTACATTTCTAAACTATTTAAATAATGTAACGTAGATTTAATTTGTTCCAAGTTCTCGCTTAGAGGCAGTTTTTCAAAATAACATTTTAATTTCCCCAATTGTCCATTATGAAAAGAACAACTGTATAATACAACTAAAATAAAGTAACACTATTCACCCTTTGAAGACTTCTTGACAGCCACGTAATGGACAGAAAAGGTTCTCTGATCATTTTCATTTGAGTCATTAGCCATCATGTTTCTAGCTACATGCAATTTATGTTAGCATCAGCTAGGTCAAATGTAATGTCATATTTAATTGTAGTGCTCCTATTGTACTGAGACGCCAGATGCTTTCCTATGTCGCAGTAACTTCCATTTTTAGTTCTATTGTTATCATCGCGCTCTTTATCATCAATGGTACTGTTTGGCGGTGACATCACAGGGGCGTAAGCAAAACACAGTTGTGGAGTTTTTAGGTAAGTCTTTTTAGATTTGCTGACATCACGCACGTTGACTGCTTTTGTTTTGACTTTTGAGGTACATTTTGCAAACTCTTTGATTTTTTAGGCAGCACAGTGACCTAGTGGTTAAGATGTCTGTCTCTCATCCTTACACCTGCTATTGAAAATGGTTGGAAGGATGGTTGAATTGTACTACTATTGGTTTCACTTGGGGAGGTCCATTTTCTAAATTCTGTTTAGACTTTGTTTTGTTGTTTTACTTTTCTGTTGTAGTCTCACAGTTATTTTCCCCTTCTCCTCCCTCAGATGTGGCAGTAAGCAAGGAGAGGAAGATTACCGGCCACTGTTTGAGAACTTTGTCCAGGACCTCCTCTCGACGGTTAACAAACCAGAGTGGCCTGCTGCCGAGCTGCTACTCAGTCTGCTTGGCAGACTCCTGGTTAGTGCGATCCGGCTATTTTGTCAGTTCAATATTTTTGGCCTTTTTGTAACTGATCCTCTGAGCGTGTTTTTTTAAAATGTATTTTATTTTTAATTTTTTTCCTCTCCTCTCCTCTCTTTAAGAATTACATGGCAGGCCTCTCGAATAGTGTCATGGGGCATAGGTGTATGTCCTACTGCATTTGCCACTTGCACGGATCTGCGCACTAATTGACAAGTGTAATTCGGCAAAGGAGTTATGAAGTGCCGCTTCCAGATGTTAAATTACAATTCATGCTTTTATTGGCGCTCGCATTTGTCTACACATTCTGGTATCGTGCATGTCGGAGCCACTTACTTTAGTCGCAACGCCTTAGCTCCACTCACTATCGTCAAGGTAACAAAAGCCTTAATTTATAACTGCTACATACTTGATTGCTCTGTGAAAATAAACACAATTGGGGTGGGGGATTTTTGGATTGGACGATGTCTCCACTGCATGCACCAAATACAAGAATCCACTCCACTAATGGACTCTATGCACGCAGCAGTTCCTCTTTTGGGGTAAGGAGGCATTTGATAACTTCTAGCCGCCAGGCAAACACATGGTGGACAAGATGGGAAATGTGTTGAAACTCAAAACCATTTTGAGGTTGAACATATCGGCACACCGCAGTGTTGGCTGGAGGAGCTGTGCCTTTGTCTTTAAAAAGTAAAAACGTTTGAGAAAATTTCAACTTCGAAAAGTACCAACGCTGAACAATTTAATATACCTATTGCACAACCCCGCGTTATTGCAGATTTAAAGAATAAAGTTATCTTTCCATCAGCCAGTAGCTTGAATTATACGAACAACCCTAACTTTTCCCCCAGAAATGCTTAATGTGTTGCCGTACATATGGTCCATTGGCAAGTGTAATTGGTAGCTTGGTGATGAAGTGCTGCCTTCACAAGTGAAATACAATCCATGCTTTTTCTGCCTTTACACATGCTTCACTGTTCACCCTCACATTTGGGACTTGGGACTTGTGAGCCATCCCCACAGTGGATGGATGAATTCACACTTTGTTTTGTATTTGTCCTTGTCTGTGCTGCACATTGTCAAAAGATAACAAATGGCGTGTTTGATTTAAAACAGGTGCACCAGTTCAGCAACAAGCAGACGGAGATGGCACTCCGAGTGGCATCTCTAGACTACCTTGGCACCGTGGCCGCACGCCTGAGGAAGGACGCAGTCACCAGCAAGATGGACCAGCGGTCGATTGATCGCATTCTGCAACAGGTGCAATGAGCCCATAGCTATCATTGCGTTTGTAACACTTGCTTATTATAATGAAAGATCAATATTTATCTTTGTGATCTTTCTGCAGTCTCAGGGTGGTGATGAAACCCAGCAGCTACAAAAGGCACTCCTGGACTATTTGGAAGAGAATGCTGATACAGATGCCTCCCTAGTGGTGAGTTTTAATTAGTACCAAAGATGGCTTCAAACAGTTTTTGGGTTAGATTTAGCCTCACCTTTTCCCTATTACAACCCCAATCCCAATGAAGTTGGGACGTTGTGTTAAACATAAATAAAAAAAGAATACAATGATTTGCAAATAATGTTCAACCTATATTTAATTGAAAACACTACAAAGAAAAGATATTTAATGTTCAAACTGATAAACTTTATTGTTTTTAGCAAATAATCACTAACTTAGAATTTTATGGCTGCAAACGTTCCAAAAAAGCTGGGACAGGGTCATGTTTACCACTGTGATACATCACCTTTTCTTTTAATAACATTCAATAAACGTTTGGGAACTGAGGACACTAATTGTTGAAGCTTTGTTGGTGGAATTCTTTCCCATTCTTGCTCGATGTACAGCTTCAGCTGTTCAACAGTCCGGGGTCTCCGTTGTCGTATTTTACGCTTCATAATGCGCCACACATTTTCAATGGGAGACAGGAGTCTAGTACCCGCACTCTTTTACTACGAAGCCACGCTGTTGTAACACTTGCAGAATGTGGTTTGGCATTGTCTTGCTGAAATAAGCAGGGGCGTCCATGAAAAAGACGTTGCTTGGATGGCAGCATATATTTCTCCTAAACCTGTATGTGCCTTTCAGCATCAATGGTGCCTTCACAGATGTGTAAGTTGGCACTAACACAGTCCCATACCATCACAGATGCTGGCTTTGATCTTTGCGTCCATATCAGTCCGGGTGGTTCTTTTCCTCTTTGGCCCGGAGGACACGACGTCCGCAATTTCCCAAAACAATTTGAAATGTGGAGTCGTTGGACCACAGAACACTTTTCCACTTTGCATCAGTCCATCTTAGATGAGCTCAGGCCCAGAGAAGCCGGCGGCGTTTCTGGCTGTTGTTGATAAATGGCTTTTTCTTTGCATAGTAGAGTTTCAAGTTGCACTTACGGATGTAGCGCCGAACAGTATTTAGTGACATTGGTTTTCTGAAGTGTTCCTGAGCCCATGTGGTGATATCCTTTACACATTGATGTCGTTTTTTGATGCAGTGCTGCCTGAGGGACGAAGGTCACGGGCATTCAATGTTGGTTTTCGGCCATTCCACTTACATCCAGTGATTTCTCCAGATTCTCTGAACCTTTTGAGATATTATGAACCGTAGATGATGAAATCCCTAAATTCCTTGTAATTGTACGTTGAGGAACGTTGTCCTTAAACTGTTCGACTATTTTCTCACGCACTTCTTCACAAAGAGGGGAACCTCGCCCCATCTTTGTTTGTGAATGACTGAATTCCTTTTCTACCCAATCATGGCACCCACCTGTTCCCAATTAGCCTGTTCACCTGTGGGATGTTCCAAACAGGTGTTTGATGAGCATTCCTCAACTTTCTCAGTCTTTTTTACCACCCGTGCCAGCTTTTTTGGAACGTGTTGCAGCCATAAAATTCGAATGATTATTTGCTAAAAACAATAAAGTTTATCAGTTTGAACATTAAATAATGTATGTTGAACATGATTTGCAAATCATTGTATTCTGTTTTTATTTGTGATTAATACAGCGTCCCAACTTCATTGGAATTGGGCTGTAGGATAAAAATCGTGTGTGTGTGTGTGTATATACCAGTTCATAGACGCTATTGTTTACACATGGAAGTTAGAGTTTACCACTATGAAATAGATTTTCCTAAAAAAAATTTCCCCTTTTTTATTGAAATAGTTTAATGTGGACTTAGGTGGGAAAAAAGATTTATGAAGTTGAACATGGACACACCCACTTTGTTTTTTGGATGTCCAACGACAAATGCAGTTATAATTTCAGAAAATAGTAAATAGTGTGAAATGTTGCTTCATGCTTTGAATGAGTAAACATATCGCCATCTGGTGGACAAAAAAATATAAATATAAATAAGCTGTATCTCAAACCAGAATAAAAGATTGAGGCCGATTTTGCTTTTCTAGTTTGCTAGAAAGTTCTACATCGCCCAGTGGTTCAGGGATGCCACGACGGAGGCGGAGAAGTCCATGCGGAATCACAACCCAAAGGACGACGACTCCTCGGACGGGCCGCAACACGCCAAGGAGATGGAGACCACGGGTGAGATCATGCAGCGCGCGGAGAAGCGTAAGAAGTTCCTACGCAACATCATCAAGACCACACCGGCTCATTTCACGACGCTGAAGTAAGCCCGCATCTCAGCACTGGACTCGTGTGTTGTGATTGCGTCTATTTTTTTGTGTTGCATGTGAGTTTTGTAACCTCATCTGCTCCTTTTCAAGGATGAACTCTGACACTGTGGACTACGAGGACTCCTGTCTAATTGTGCGTTATTTGGCCTCCATGAGGCCGTTTGCACAGAGCTTTGATATTTATTTAACACAGGTAATCAATGAGAACTCCTACCTTGTGTATTTTCACCACGTATATATTCGTTGTATATTCAGTTCATTTCTAGGGAATTTAGTCCATCTTGAGCAAAGTTAACGATGATAATTGTTCAGGGAAACCTGGGAGAGGCATTGGATTCATAGTCATCCATTTTGTTTATTTAGTACAGTACAATCCAAATGCAGCTTATGGTATCAAGTGAGCGGACCTTATTAACTACTGTTATCAGAAAATCCTTTAAGTGTTCAACATTTTTACATTCTTAACTGTCAATACAAGCATAAACAGTTAACTAATGAATAGTATAAAAAAGTCAAGACTTGAAATTTGCTGATATACAGTATAACATCCACTTTGGAAGCTCTATTGTACAGTATTTATGAATCATGCTCAGTGGGATACATTGTGGCCCTTCAATTGCTAGATAACTTTATAAATGAATTAAAATCACTGTATTTTATTCATATTTCTTTTTTTTTTTTTTTTATCTCTCTCCCAGATATTACGAGTCCTTGGAGAAAGTGCCATAGCCGTAAGGACTAAAGCCATGAAGTGTCTATCTGAGGTGGTGGCCGTGGACCCCAGCATCCTGGCGAGGGTACTTGCCAATGTGCCTGTTGAAGACTACCTCCCCATTTCAATCTCCTATCTTTTTTCATGTGGTACACTGACACTACTTTCTCTACCTGTGCAGTCCGACATGCAGCGCGGAGTCCACGGCCGTTTGATGGACAACTCCACGAGTGTGAGAGAGGCAGCTGTGGAGCTGCTGGGCAAGTTTGTGCTCAGCAGACCGCAGCTCACCGAGCAGTATTACGACATGCTCATAGAGAGGATCCTGGTAAGTGTTCGTACATTCCATATATACCAGGGGTGTGCAAACATTTGTGCTTAAGGGCCACATTTAATTTTCATTCATTTCATTCATAGATGTGGTTAAAAAAAACAAGTTAAAATGAAGATAAACACTGCATAAAATGGATGGATTTTCATGTAAAACGTGTAAAATAGTTTATTTCAATAATAGAATTATTCATTTTCATTGTTGTTTTTTATTTTTCATTACTAATTAACCAATGTAATACAATTATTAAATTTTAACAATAAAATAACCAATTATTTAATTCAATAAATCAAGATAAATACGTTTTGATTCATACATTTTTGGGGGGAGGGTGAATGCAAAAAAATATTATAGGACTTGATGATTTCACTGCATCATTGTTAATGAATCGAGCGAGCAGTATGTGGTCCCCGGGCCATACTTTGCCCACCCCTGCTGCTGCCGCCGCCATGTTATTACACTGTCCACCCTCCTTTTTGAAATGCAAAAATCTGTGGTGCAACGTAAAGAAAAAGAAAAAAAAAGAAACTGTCACAGAATCATTATCGTAACAGATTGGATTTGCTCTTTGTTTCAAACGCACACCCTCCTAGTCTTTCCAGTATCTGGAAGTGTTAGATTGATATTGTTATGCCTGTTGTCATGGAAATCTTCCCCAGGGTTCATGTGGAGGTCACCCTCCACTGCAGTCTTACATTGCCACCTAGTGTTAGAAATTTATTACAACACCCCACTCTATTTAAAGGAGAATTAAACACAAGATGTAAAAACGTTTCTATATTTAAAATGTGCATATCTATCAGCTGCTCTTTACTTAAATCAATTAAGTATTCTAAAAGTATTCTTTTCACTCGTGAGAGTGCATTTGTGAGAAAGTGACGCGTCACGGCTGAAAAAAAACATCAGTAAATATTCAGCAACGACGAGCTACATATTGTATTTCATTACATGTACAAAAGCTACATAATAAACTATGAGCATAAAGCTCATCTACATGTACTTACCAAGTTGTGAGCTGATATGAATATGAATCAGACTACTGTGTTTTGACTGGTGCTGGCATATACAGTGTATTCTTGCTTTTAAAAATGTTGGGGCTTACTTCCCCTAGAATATCTCCTTTATACAAAATGTGTTTTTATGATCTAATTTGTGGCCCACAGGACACTGGTATCAGTGTTAGGAAACGAGTGATCAAGATCCTGCGAGACATCTGTTTGGAGCAGCCCACCTTCAGTAAAATCACAGAGATGTGCGTCAGGATGATCCGAAGGGTCAATGATGAGGAAGGGATCAAGGTAATTTAATGTCTGTAAATTACGGCTACAACTCACGATTATTTTAATAATCGATTAATCTGTCTTTCATTTTTTCGATAATTCCTTTTGAGAGGCAGAAATCACAAGCATGAGGACAATTTTGAGTTTAATATGGCCTAATTGATTATCAAAAATTGTCATCGATTAATTTAATCATCCATCGATTCAACGTTGCACCTCTAGTGTAAATCACACTTGATGTCTTCTTTTTTCATAGAAATTGGTGAACGAGACATTTCAGAAGTTATGGTTCACGCCGACGCCAGCCCACGACAAAGAGACCATGACCAGAAAGATCCTCAATATCACCGACGTGGTCGCAGCGTGTCGAGACACCGGCTATGACTGGTTTGAGCAGCTTCTTTCCAATGTAAGTGTTTTGGCAAGAGCCCAGCGCTTTGCTAAACGACTTGTTGAAATTAACCATGCCGCCATCCTGTCCCTTTGGCGTTAGCTTCTCAAATCCGAGGAGGATGCGGCATATAAACCGGCCAAAAAGGCCTGCGTTCAGCTGGTGGACAATCTGGTGGAGCACATCTTGAAATACGAAGAGTCTCTCGCAGGTAAGTTAACGATTTCAGATTGTACATTGATGGTGCCTCAAAGGGTGACTTTCAAAACAACATTTTACATTGTGATACATTAATTCATTTGGGTCCAAACTGTCAGCATCATAAACACTTTATGCAGGCCATGTTTTAAACCAAATATGCATTTTTTTCACAATTTAAAACAGTTGTCACACTCTGGTTCAAATCGTTTCTCTCTCTTGATGATGACCGGGCGGGGCATGCAAGAAAGTGTTGCCAAATGTTATGGAACATCCCGATTTTGTTCCCGAACTCACTGAACGTTGACACCTTAGACTGTAAAACTGATTGTTCTGGATATTGGGGAGGGGGGGGGGAAATACAAAAATCCAGCATCTGAAATTACCGGTGCGTCACATTGAACAGCTGCTTGGTGCACGCTGTTTTATTACGGCCCCTGGCTACCTAGCCGCAGAAGCGAAAGTTATCTTTGCATCCAGTGTCAACGCATAATAAGTCACTGATCATCGCTTCCATGGTAGCGAATAAGCTACACATCTTACCATGCTTCTTACAAAAGTGTCACGAAGGGAGGATGAGAAGTGGCTAGGCGAAGACGATGTCAAGCCATGCTAATTGCTAAGCTATCGTTACAAGCAGTCACAGAACATTGAAATAAGTGATTTAAGTGGTGAAACAATACACTTGTCACTTAGGTCTGGCTGGAACTGTGTTTTCGTGGAGAATAACCAACTTTGAACAACAAAACAGGCCAATTAATACATGTTTAGAGATATAGGTATAAAATAATACACGTCTACACAGAACGCCTCGTCTGAACCGGAAAGGAATTAGTACATCACTGCACACGTCATTTAAGAACGTGGGCAGGTTAAAAGTATTATTATTAGTAGTAGTAGTAGTAGTAGTAATAAATATTTTTAATATAAGATAACCTTTATTAGTCCCACAATGGGGAAATTTGCATAGTTTCAGCAGCAATTGTGGATATAGGAAATATGTAATATAAATAGCATGCATGAGAAGACGTAATTACATTTCTTCTTCTTACCTGTACTTCTTGTACATGTAAAAGAAGTACATGGCACAAAATAGAAACCAAAACTATGGTCCATACATAAACTCTCCAATTCAATCTATCGGCAATGTTGTTTATCTGCAAAATAGAGTGCACCGTTTTAATTTGCACGTTTATCTCATTAATCTGCGTGAATAGGCTTTTTGTTTTTTTAACCAGGGCTTGAAACAGAATTGGCAAATGTGAATTAATTCATAGACACCGATATTTTTGATGATAGAACGTTGAAATCTCATACACTGGTACTTTGATTCAGGCTGCAACTGCATCCACCATTCTAAGGTTGCAACATGTACTAAAAACATTAAAATGACAAATATTGAAGCCATATGATTGTAACTTCGCACAGAAATGTTCTTGACAAAATTTTGAAAATATGGAAATTCAGACAAATTTGGACAAATTGTTCGGAAAGTTAATGTTTAAAGTTTCATAATGGATAATTAATGGTAAATAAATAAATACCAACTTCCACAGTCATTAGTCAAGCCTTTGATGTTGTCAGAAATGAATTCTTGTGAAGTGCGTTTGATGTCCCGATTTACGACAGACACTTAAGTTTTGCCGGAAATATGGGTGGAATTTCAAACATTACGTTTTAGGGCATTCAACCTTCAGGGTACCGCTGTAGTTGCACTGAATAAATATCGATACTTCTTTTGTTGCACAGAGAGCAAGGGTGTGAACTCCACCCGCCTAGTGGCCTGCATCACCACCTTGTACCTGTTCAGCAAGATCAGGGCCCAGCTCATGGTCAAACACGCCATGACCATGCAGCCTTACCTAACCACCAAGTGTAACGTAAGTGCTGTATTTGTATCAATACTTTCTCTGCGTATTAGCTCACCTTAATTGTCGTTCAAACTAAACGCACTTGTGTTTTCCGCAGACTGCCAACGACTTCATGGTCATCTGTAATGTGGCGAAAATGTTGGAACTGGTGGTGCCTCTGATGGAGCACCCCAGCGAGACGTTCCTCGCCACCATAGAAGAGGACCTCATGAAGCTCATCATCAAATATGGCATGACGGTACATTAGACTCTACAATAATACTCAATGTTTCCCAATCTAACCAAATAGTTTGTCCAAGTTCATTAAAATATTCAAGGAATTTGTCTCTGGTAGTTGGAGCCACTCTTGTACTATAAGAAAAAAGTCATCCATCCATTTTATATGGCGCTTATCCTCATTAGGGTCGCCAGTGAGCTGGAGCCTATCCTAGTTGACTTTGGCCATGAGGTGTGGTCCACCCTGGACTGGTCGCCATTCAATCGCAGGGCACATATGGACAAACAGCCAGTCTCACTCACATTCATACCTACAGACAATTTAGAGACTTAAGTGAACGTGTGTGAAAGTGAAGTGTTTTTGGAGTATTGGGGAAACGGAGTACCCAGAACAAAACCAAAAAAAACACACGCAAGCACAAGGGAGCACATTCAAACTCCACACAGAAAAATGTTTAGTTGAACACAAAGTTATTTGTCTGTTATATGTATGGCAAAACAGGTCGATACCTGGGTAAATTGTAACTTCTACCATGTACCGATGTATAAATGGAGTGAATGTGAATCTCTGTAAAGCGCTTTGGGCACCGTGACCGTGATGTGTCGACGAAGCGCTATAGAAGTGCACTCCATTCACCATTACTGGAGGAGCATTTAATTGTGCCTATCACTATATGTTGCTGCATAGATACATGAACAATTATACATTATTGGAGTAAATAAATAATTTGTATACCCATTAAGTGAAATTGGATAATTGTGGCATAATGTTTTGGAAACAAAATGTTTACGAGAGCTAATGGGATGAAATGTTCCACTTTTCTATAGGTGGTCCAGCACTGTGTCAGCTGTCTGGGTGCTGTTGTCAACAAAGTGACACACAACTACAAGTTTGTCTGGGCCTGCTTCAACAGATTCTATAGTGAGATACACATTTTTCTAATGTTTTCGCTTTACTGAACTTCCTAGCTCACCATTGCTGCTTTTTTCCTTTGATGTACAGGTGCACTTAATAAGCTGAAGATCCAGCATCAAGAGGATCCGAACAGCACGACACTGGTAGCAAACAAGCCTATCCTGCTGCGATCGCTGTTCACCGTGGGCGCCCTGGGTCGACACTTTGATTTTGACTTGGAGGAGTTCAAGGGCCCCACCAAGGTAGCATACTGGTTTTTAATAGTTTTGTTTTTGAATCAATGGATCGATCGATTGATTGATTGTGATGTAATGGACAAACGTCTTGTGACACAGACCTTGGTTGCCCCTTAAAGAAACTATGTATCTTTTTTCTTAATTTAAAAAAAAGTTGACAGGTGTCTTAATAGCTTGTCTGTGATATGCTTTTGCCAAAATACCCCAAGGATCAAGACCTATAGGAAGAACGTAATCACCCATCACGTGATGAGTAGCGCTGTGTGGGATGATGGAAGGATATTGAAAGTGCCCACTAATTGATTCAGTATAGGCTTACAGGAAGTCTGTGTATTTTTTGTTTTTGTTTTTTTATTCACAATGTTGACGCACCATAGGCTTGTTACGCACTCATGACTTTGATGTGATGGTTCAGGTTGGCTCCTGTAAGTTGACTCATTCAGTTTAAGTGCAATAATACGTCTGTCTACAAAATTAAGTTTAGATATGCCAAGCTATTTAATAATATACAAAACAAAATTAAACAAAGACCTCCAAAAATTGCTGCCAGCATGCAGTCAGAAACAAAGAGTTCCTGGGTGCCACACCTAAATCATTTACGGGGCACCTTATATACCTTTCTCCCACCCCACAAAGCACCACTCAGGTGGATGATAAAAATGACTCCACCACACAGGCTATAGAATGTCTTTCCGTAAGAGTGGAAGCTTTAATAGCTTCAATAAGTGCACTAACTTCATATTTTGTGTTTTGTTTTCACGTCCAGGAGGCGTAATGGCCACGTCCCAATACGTTTGTCCATATAGTATAGTAGTAGAATTTGTCCCTTGGCAGCCTTTGTTTCACCATCTTGACACGCGATACATGGCGATCTTTTTATGTGGTGTACAGATCATTATCAAGGAGAAGGTTCTGGAGCTTCTACTATACTTCACCAAGCATGAGGACGAGGTAGTTAAGACCAAAGCTATTATTGGCTTAGGTAAGTGCAACATTCTGTAAATATGAACTTGTTTATAGGGGTTTACGATTAAAGTTTGGAGGTTAAAAACGGCAAGCAGGCACGCTCATTTGCCACCATACTTACTTTTTTCATTGATTGTTTGTTTTTCAAACAAATATTTACTGTAATTATTATGTTACTACTGCGTTAGCGTGGGTTAGTAATAGACTGCGCAGCATTCCCGACTTGTGTACAAATTGGAGTTACGTCGACACCGTACAAACGGAACTCCGTTGTAAACCGAGGGCCCCTGTATATTCAGGTGCAACTTCGTTTATCATGGAAAGCTTAATTCATTTCAGTGACTCAATTCTAAAAGTGAAACATCTTGATTGAATTTTTTTATAATTTTAATGATTATAGCTTACAGCTAACAAAACCACCAAATTCACATTCTCAAAATAGAATATTACGTACAAAACATTAAAAATCTTCTTTTTTTTTTTTTTTTATTGCGTAGGGATTTGCCTCCTAAAAAGTATTTTCCTGTGTTTCCTGTGTATGTATAATAATAGTTTCACTTTTTTAATTTAATATAACTGAAATGGGTGAACTTTGCTTCGATATTCTACAACCCCAATGCCAATGAAGTTGGGACGTTGTGTTAAACATGAATAAAAACAGAATACAACGATTTGCAAATCATGTTCAACCTATATTTAATTGAATACACTACAAAGACAAGATATTTAATGTTCATACAAATTAACTGTATTGTTTTTAGCAAATAATTATTAACTAAGAATTTTATGGCTGCAACACGTTCCAAAAAAGCTGGGACAGGGTCATGTTGACCACTGTGTTACATCACCTTTCCTTTTAACAACATTCAATAAACGTTAGGGAACTGAGGACACTCATTGTTGAAGGTTTGCAGGTGGAATTCTTTCCCATTCTTGCTTGATGTACAGCTTCAGCTGTTCAACAGTCCGAGGTCTCCGTTGTCGTATTTTACGCTCCACAATGCGCCACACATTTTCAATGGGAGACAGGTCTGGACTGCAGGCAGGCCAGTCTAGTACCCGCACGGTTTTACTACTAAGCCACGTTGTTGTAACACGTGCAGAATGTGGTTTGGCATTGTCTTGCTGAAATAAGCAGGGGCGTGCATGAAAAAGACGTTGCTTGGATGGCAGCATATGTTTCTCCAAAACCTGTTTTTAAGCATTAATGGTGCCTTCACAGATGTGTATGTAACCCATGCCATTGGCACTAACACAGCCCCATACCATCACAGATGCTGGCTTTTGAACTTTGCGTCCATAACAGTCCGGATGGTTCTTTTCGTCTTTGGCCCGGAGGACACTACATCCACAAATTCCAAAAACAATTAGAAATGTGGACTCGTCGGACCACAGAACACTTTTCATCAGTCCATCATAGATGAGCTCAGGCCCAGAGAAGCCGGCGGCGTTTCTGGGTGTTGTTGATAAATGGCTTTTGCTTTGCATAGTAGAGTTTCGAATTGCACTTACGGATGTAGCACCGAACTGTATTTACTGACATTGTTTTTTTTAAGTGTTCCTGAGCCCATGTGGTGATATCCTTTACACGTTGATGTCGGTTTTTGATGCAGTGCCGCCTGAGGGATCGAAGGTCACGGGCATTCAATGTTGGTTTTCGGCCTTGCCGCTTACATGCAGTGATTTCTCCAGATTCTGTGAACCTTTTGATGATATTATGAACCGTAGATGATGAAATCCCTAAATTCCTTACAATTGTACGTTGAGGAACATTGTCCTTAAACTGTTCGACTATTTTCTCACGCACTTGTTCACAAAGAGGTGAACCTCGCCCCATCTTTGCTTGTGAATGACAGAGCAATTCAGGGAAGCTCCTTTTATACCCAATCATGGCACCCACCTGTTCCCAATTAGCCTGTTCACCTGTGGGATATTCCAAACTGATTTTCCTCAACTTTCTCAGTCTTTTTTGCCACCTGTCCCAGCTTTTTTGGAATGTGTTGCAGCCATAAAATTCTAAGTTAATGATTATTTGCTAAAACAATAAAGTTTATCAGTTTGAACATTAAATATCTTGTCTTTGTAGTATATTCAATTAAATATAGTTTGAACATGATTTGCAAATCATTGTATTCTTTTTTTAAATTTATGTTTAACACAACGTCCCAACTTCATTTGAATTGGGGTTGTAGTTCAATACTCAGTGTATGAGATGTGTTTGAGGGCCCTTGAATCTGGTGTATTCTCAAAATGTGTCAACATGTCGTTGCTTGCATCGTATAGGCTTCCTTGTCATCATGCATCCCAGCCAAATGTTTGTGCCCGAAGTGAAGTCCTTATACAACGGTATCCTGGCTGACAGTGCCTCGTCCATCAATCTCAAAATCCAGATCCTCAAAAACCTCCAGACGTACCTCCAGGAGGAGGACACGCGGATGCAGGAAGCAGATAGAGAATGTACATTTCACAACCCAATGAAACGCATCATGTGCTACATTAATACTGTATTGTCTCATCGGGGGGAAAATGCTATCTTTGCAGGGAAGAAGCTTTCCAAACAGGAGGATCTGAAGGAGATGGGGGACATCTCTTCGGGGATGAGCAGCTCTATTATGCAGCTTTACCTCAAGCAGGTGCTGGAGGCCTTCTTTCACACGCAGTCCAGTGTACGGCACTTTGCACTCAATGTCATTGCACTCACACTGAACCAGGGCCTCATCCATCCAGTGCAAGTAAGGCGCTTATTACCATTGTAGCCATTCTCACACTAATATTTCAGGACTAAATTGAAGAACACTTTTAATCCAATTTGTGCGTCAGTGTGTGCCGTACCTGATTGCCATGGGAACCGACCCAGAGCCCAGCATGAGGAACAAAGCCGATCAGCAACTGGTGGAAATCGACAAAAAGTACACAGGATTCATCCATGTGAGTTGGCAATACTGTCATCCCTGTTTATTCACAGTTTGAGATTCGCCTATTTGCTTTTTTTTCTGTGGAACCTGTCTCCAGGTATTTGCATTTTTTGTGCTGTGTCTGAAACACCCTAAACACCAAAGCCCTGTCAAAATAGGAAAGTAGTACAGTAAGTGTCAAAGGAATTATGTGCAAGTGTTGTATCTCGACTGAGACGAGCTTTATTTGTTGGGAGTTGCTAAGTTTGTTTTTTAGTGGAAGTCACAGCAAGTGCATGCATTTAGGGTGCATTATTTTGAAATATAATAAGCTGTAATCCATTTATTTTTAAGGGTAATGTTATAAGATTAGTTGGGGTGTATTTAGTGTTTAAACTATTAATATGGGCAATTCTAAACATGGGCGGTGTGTGTCAAGTACTTGGATTTTCGGCGCAGGTTTTGGCTTCTTTTCATTTTCCTCCTATTCCACGAGCTCTATTCTATTCTGTGTCACAATAGACGTTACCACACAACTGCCTATAAAGCAGATGTGGCATTTGTAAAGCTGACATTTACGCTGGCCCTGTTCTGCCTAATTAATTGATTACTTTTCATTTCACCTGATTGTATCCTGTACAGATGAAGGCTGTGGCTGGGATGAAGATGTCATTCAACCTGCAGCAGTCCATCGAGAGGTCTCGGAAGACCATCATACGAGGCTACAGGCAGGACGAGACTCACTCTGCACTCTGCTCGCATCTCTTCTCCATGATCCGCACCAACCGGCAACAGCGGCGAGCCTTCCTCATCTCGCTGCTGAACCTCTTTGACGACAGCGCCGTGAGTCTTGGCAGCTTGCAAGCTTAAACCTAAGGAATGTGAGCTTTTTTAACATCAGCCAATCCTCCTTTTCATTACGCAGAGGACCGAGGTTAACATGTTGCTGTTCATAGCGGACAACCTAGCCTGCTTCCCATACCAGAGCCAGGAGGAGCCTCTCTTCATCATGCACCACATAGACATCTGCCTGTCGGTTTCTGGCAGCAATCTTCTTCAAACCTTTACGGAGGTAAGCAGCGCTAGCCCAAACACCTTGTCTGTTAAACTCATTCACTGCCAGACTTCCCAGTTAACATGGATATTTGACTTCTAAAGCCGTCAATGGCAGTGAATGTGCTTTTAAAGACATACAGTGGAATCTCTAAAAAATGGTACAAGGTGGTTGGAGTCCAGCCAAAATTCTCTGCATCAAAACTAACTAAACTCAGCGAATTTGTGCTTTTTCTTTAGTACCAGTGATGGCAAAATGGAAACGTGTCATAGGAGAGTGGTGTGCCTGCTCAGTACTATAGGAAGCATACATTTGATTACATATAAGTTACATACACAAACTATTTTTACCTTGCTCATTTAGCATAATGCCGCCAGATCAAGGAAGTTTACCAGAAGTTGCCGTTTTTACTGTCAATGTCCATTTTGGGTCTTCCTGAAAATTTCTAGTCCTCCTGTTGTTTGTTTGACGGATCCTTCAATATCGGGTCTTTTTATTGTGAAACAGAATTCACCAACTGTCGGATTGTTCGCCCACTAATAGGGAACGTGAGTGGAAATGACAGGTGGCTACTCAATCACACAGAGGAGGGGACGCGGGTTAAACAAAAGAGGAGGATATTTTGAGAGGCTGGTCCTGCGCTCCCATTCAATCACTTGCCACTGCGCGTGGCGTTCAATGCTCATGCACTTTTTGGCCAGACTGAGCGCAAGCTTAAATCCACAGTTGAATTATAAATTTGAAATATAGTTAAGTATTTTCTTAAAACACAACATGTATGCTTTTATATGCCGTATTTGCGTTTGTGGGCGGCCCCCGCCCGGTTGCTCACTCAGAACTCGGAAATGCACTTCCAGCATTGTGTTAAAGCTTATGTTTACTAAGTCACCCTCCATGAAATTGGCCTGAACACAGCACAATTCTGCTTCTGAAATGCTCAGGATTTTTTTCAAAAATAAATTAAAGCCATTAATCCTTCAACTCCTCTTAGTTTGAACCAAAATAAGAGCAGCAGATGTTTAATCTTTTTCTTGTTTTTTTTTTTTTTTTACTACATTTAAACATTTTGATATGATTTTGAAATTTTCAAACAGGTCAATGTAATCTGCTCCATGTTTGGTCATTTAAAAAAAAAAAAAAAAAGTATTGAATAAAAAGAACACAAAACAAAATAACCAAAATAATGTCAGCAGAAAAGGTTCTATCCAACTGTTTTTTTTTTTTCCATTTGGCCCGTAGTATAATATAGGAGGGTGAAAGGGTGAGTCGTCTTAGATCATTTTTGTTTTATTATACAGCGTTTAAATTGTCTATATTATCCATACTTGTATGACAGGAATGTGAAAATATTACTTAAAGATTGCCATTACAGCCAATAAAGGTTTTTATCACACGTTGAGTCTATAACTACTTAATTTGCTTTACATTAGATCCTATGGGGAACGTTGTTATGAAATTAGAACAACTTGGAAGTCAACCAGCATCACAGAATGGATTGTGGCCGACTTTGGAGGTTCTACTGGATGAACACAAATTGGAATGATGATTTGTGGTCATGTGTTCTTTCCTCTGTCCAGCTCTTGTTAAAAGAGCCAAGGCGGAAGGAGAAGCGGGTGAAGGAGGAGTGGAAGAGCACATCAGACGGGGAGGATGACGAGATAAGAATGAACTGCGACTCCCTCAGGAGTGACGAGGGGCACAACAGCGAAGACGACGACCTCGTACGGCGGCCCGCAAAGCCCAGAAAACTGGTCGCTGACTCTGCAAGCTCCGATTCGGAATCCGACTTGGACGATTTGAACGTGGATGATACGGAGAGGGTCATGAGGCGTCTCCCAGACAATCCCGCTAGCCTCTTGGACTTTGCTAACTCTGTTCAAGGCATCCTCTTGCTGCTGGTGCTCAAACAGCATCTGAAAAACCAGTATGGATTCTCAGACGGGTACGCACTATAAAACCTCCGCAGGTTCTGATATTACACGTGCACTGTTTGTAACCCTGTGTTGCTCTTCTCACAGCAAAATTCAAAAGTACTCGCCAACCGAGTCGGCCAAGGTATACGACAAGGCGGTGAACCGAAAAGTCAACGTTTACTTCCACCCGCGACAAACCCTCGACTTCATCGCCAACAACATGGCGTGTGCCACGCTGACAGAAGATGTCAAGAGGCGTATTGTCAAACAGTACCTCGATGTAAGTGATGATGGGAATAAATTGCATGAAGGTAAATTTAGGGATGCACCGAAACTTCGGTCACGAAAGATTTTCAGTCAAAAATGACCTAAAAGTGCATTTTCGCTTTTTGGTCCAAAGACTTGAAACAACACGGCCGAAACAGGATGATTCACACAAGCAAACAAACACGGGCAGCCTGTGGTTGTGTGCACTGTTGTAAACAAACAAACGGCACGTCGACATTGAACAGTCGCCCAACCTCCCAGATTGAAACCAGATTATGTCAAAATGTCCACTCAAACAAGGCAATTACAGTTTTGACTGAAAGGCTTTTAATGTTTGTCCTGGATGTAGTTCAAGGTACTAATGGAACATCTGGACCCGGACGAGGAGGACGAGGAGGGGGAAGCGTCAGCAAGCGCCAACATTCGAAACAAAGCCATAAATGCCCTGCTTGGAAGCTCGGGCCCCTTGTTGGGACCCAGTCCGCGCAATCAGGCGGGACCAGAGACCGACGACGACTACAGCGATGGCGACGACCGGACCCCAGGGGTAAGACTGATGGGGAAACACCTCGTCGCAGTCTCGCGGAATCCTTAATTCTCCAAAACCACTACTACAAACACTGCATCGTTAAAGTTTGTATTACTTCTTATATTGCTATCAATTACTGTTGCGCACCAACATAAACACAACACCTCCCCTAAATCATGTTCAATCGCAACCTGACAACAGAAGAGGCTTGACTAGTTAACCAAAGCTAATGACGGTGGTTACATAATTTTCCTAAACTCTCTACGAGCCATGAGTGATGCAATGCAAAAAATGATGAGTTGACCAAGCAGTGTTATCTGTGGAAATGTATCTGCATGCAAACTTACCTTCATGACTGATAGGCTTCCTTCTGCAATGACAAATTATAGTCATTGATTCTTAAAACAAACAGGCCTACTCAAATGCCTATTTTCAAGAGGTCTCAGACCAGTTGATTTGGTCCGCACCCAAGTTGGTTTGCTGTTTTTACTCTTCAATTTAACAGCAGCAAAGTGAGGAAAACAACGAGAATTCGGTTAAAACTAACTGAAGGGTGCTTGTGTGGAAGCGCCCTTAAACCAAAACGTTTTGTCAATTGCTGTCCAAACTTTGGTCAAGAGTGTGCGCAGCAACACCCTGCACTAATGTAGAGCCTTCTTTTGGCGGGATTTACGCTGAAAGTCAAATTGCCCAATGCCTGCATCCGATGTTTTTATTTATTTTGTTATTTTATTTCTTTTATTTATTTATATCCGATATGGCAGTGTTTACATTCATGGGAAACGTACACGTTAGGCAAATTACGGGAACCCGTGCTATCCGCCGGGGGATAGGGACTGAACCAATCGACGGTGCCTAAATGAAGCTCCTTCCCTCAGTTCAACATAGTGCTTGGCATCAATATGCTTCCAGATGGTGCTAAAGCAATTTTTGATGAGACATGGCTTTGGCCTGAGTAAAAAAGCAGTGAATTGGTATAATGTGGGAGGAAACCGGAGTGCCTGGAGAAAACCCACACAGGCACGGGGAGAACATGCAAACTCCACACAGGCGGGGCTGGGGATTGAACCACTGACCTCAGAACTGTGAGGCAGACGCTCTAACCAGTCGATCACCGTGCCGCCTAGGTTTACAAATATCTGGAACAAACTTGTATGAGTGTTTCAATAGTGTGTGGGGGGAAAAAAAGTTTAGTAGTGTGAGAGGATCTTTCAATTTATTGGGATGCAAGACTACATTTTAATTACAAATTTTAGAGGAGGACATCTATCCCTCCCACCATCATGAAGTGTGCCTAATTGTGCCATCTTTGTCCTCTTCCCCCTCGTAGTCCTCTCGGAGGTCGAGGCGAGCGGGCGACCAGTCAGACCCCGGCCGAATGAGCGAGACGGTGGAGGTGATGGACGTGATCGCCCTGTGCTGCCCCAAGTACAAGGATCGGCCGCAGATCGCCCGCGTGGTCCACAAGACCCCCAGCGGCTATGCCATCCACTGGATGGCCGGCTCCTACTCGGGGCCCTGGGCTGAAGCCAAAAAGCGCGACGGCCGCAAACTGGTGCCTTGGGTGGACACTATCAAGGAGTCAGACGTCATTTACAAAAAGATTGCCTTGACCAGCAACCACAAACTGAGCAACAAAGTAGTGCAGACTTTACGCTCGCTGTACGCAGTGCGGGAAGGAGGAGCGAGCTAATGGCTCCTGTTGTTTTTTGTTTTGTTTCTCAAATTCTTCCTTCTACCGCTCCCCCGCCACCTCCATCCACACGGCCAAACTTCACTGGATTCTCACCCTTCCTCTTCTTCATTTTTGTATGAAAAACACGACACTACATACTTTTACATGAGTTATTCTTTCAAAAAAAAAAATTATTATTATATGAGAGGGACTGCTCATGTTTGTGTGTATGTGTACACGTACAGAGAGGATATAGGATCCAGAAGGCATTGAAAGGAAATAATAGGCTCCAATTTATACCCTCTGTTGGAAGGCTTTTACCAGGAGAGACCTGGAGGGGGGAAATGTTTGGTCAACATTGTCGTGGGAGCTCCTTCGCTGTTGTGCAGCCGATTCTAGTCGCTCGTTTCTACTCCCACTGTATTATAGTTTAACACAAACGGAAAAACTAAAAAAATGTTTATATCTCTGAAGACAGAAAACTGTATTAAAAAAAAAAAAAAAAAAAAAAGGAATAAAACCCTAAGTGAATGTTGAAAATTAGTCTTTTTGATGTTCTTATTAAAGTGTTTTTTGGAGTTTATTATACTACTAGCACCTAATGTTTTTTTTCCTCTTCTAGCTTTTAGATATTTGAAAGAAAAAGACACAAAAAAGGAGAGAAAAAATATTTTTTTATTTTTGTTCACTTTTATTTGTCCATGCTGTACAATGGCAGAGTCCTGAATATAATTTATTCTATTTCTAACTACGCATGCAGTATATATGTGGCCTAATGCAGGAGGATATTTTGTAAATGTAGATTTTTGTTGTATTAGGTCACCTTAGTCATAAAAGGAAAAGGGGATTCATAACCTTTTTTTGGGTGCAACAAATACTGCAATAAATTTTCTACTTCTCTTTGTCACTTGTCTCAAAGTGTCAACATCATCTTTCCATTTTTTTCAAGCTAGTATATCAAATATAGAAAGTGCAATTGTAATTGGATTGCATTGTATTTGTGAACAAATTTGACTGCTACAGGGTATCCTCAATTTAAGATGGTCACACTCCCTATGCCAGCAAATTTCTACATTATGCGCCATTGTCATTATCACTATTTGTAAGAAAAATACTTTAAAACCAATGAAAAATAGTTTGTACGACAGTAACTGAGCATGCTTTCTTGTGCTATGTTACCACATAGTCTGAAGAAGGGCTGCCCGTCAGAGAATTCAGGATGACCTTTCACACAACTGAAATTCTCACGCACTACTGAAATATATAAATGAAGATATAGTAATTGGTCAGTACACGCCACGGATTTCATTTATTGCGGGGATTTTCTCGAACGTAACCAACGCGATAAATGTGGGCTTACATGCGTACACATTTTATACATACACGTTCATGTATATTAGGGCTGTCAAAATTAAAGTCTTAAATCATGAATAATCACCCCCCCCCCCCCCCCCCCCCCAAAAAAAAATCACAGTTTATTTTGACCATTTACGCTCTTTTACCTTAACTGCATATGGATCTCTGAAATGCGGTGCAGGTTGCTTTAAGGTCAGTGATCAGGTCAACGCTTACACCAGTGCAAAAATGAGTCAGAAGACTCCGACAGGGTGCTCGGCGGGAAATTTAGCTTAAAAGGTTTAAAATGCCATCGAAAGCAAAATGTGGTACTATTTGGTGCCTGTGATTAATGAAAAGTGTGATTAATATGACTTTAAAACAATTATTGATTGACAGCCCTATATCATTTATTCATTCATTTTCCATACTGCTTATCCTCACGAGGGTCGGAGGCGTGCCGGAGCCTATTCCAGCTATCTTCGGGCGAGAGGCGGTGTACACACTGAACTGGTCGCCATATATATATAATATATAAAAACAAATGTAGGCCTATTCTTACGACGTTGTGCGATATAGTTAATTGCGCGCCAGTCGAAAGCGCAAAGCAAATTTCAAACCGAGATTATAGAGCCACACTAGGAAATGAAGAACCAACTGAACACGGTTCCATGTCTATGTTCATTTAACTTCAATGTTTACTTCACTCACAATGCGTTATAAGTATGAAAATTTAAAGTAAAAAAAAAAAATTATGATCAAAATACTCAGCGCGTGTGTTTGTGTGCGCGCTTTTGTGTCTTTTTTTGCCCAAGTGACTCGCCGTCGTGCGATGACGTCACATCTCCGCCATTGGTAAGCCATTGGCGGTTTTTGCGATTTCAGTTGGTCTCCATTGCTTTACGTTGACGCAAGAAAAAATAACAACATGGAGCGGTATGTATCGAATTTACTGTCAATTCCGGCTGGAATACGTTCAAGTACCCATTCGCAAGACGGAATTTTTGTCTCTTTTTTTTTCGCCTGCCTTTTCGATATTGCCAATACAAGAAACGTCGTAATGGCTTCACTTGTACGTTAACCAATTTATAGCTCTCGACAGCGAGTGTTAACTCTTAGGCAGAGGTGGCCAAAGTACTGTACTCACACTAATTCACACTACTAATAAAACTGCCATTATTTGCGACAAGAAAGACTGGTGAAAGCAGAAGTGCTGATATGTTACGAAATCCCCCAAAACGGACATACGTGCTGTATGGGTTGAAATATGTGCCACCTTTTAACTGAATTTGAATCATTTATATTTTACTTTTAAATGCTAAACTTGAATAAGTGCATTAAAAAAAAACTGATGTTGAACAACAATTTGAATGAGTATTGTTTAATTTGAAATATTGCATTTAAAAACTGAACAGTATCATTTGAAATTGAATTTCTTAGTTTGCAAATGAAGTCCAATAAACTTGAAACTTCTAAGTGAATGTTTATTTTATGTTGTTGTTATGTTTATTTTTTATTTTATCTGCAATGAAAATTCAAATCCTATATTTTTACATTCAGATGTCAATCAAAATTCAAATCCTATATTTTTACATTCAGATGTCAATCAAAATTCAAATATATTTTTACATTCAGATGTCAATTAATAAAGATGTCAATCCCAATTCACCTATTTACATCGTTTTTACGTGACGTGTCGTTGAAAAAGTAGCGAGCCTAGTTTGCTAATTATCTGTTTCTAGAATGTAAGGGGACCAAGTACAAATTTGACAGAAAATTTTAAAAGGAAATAAATAATCAAAGTCCAGATACTTGAAAATTTAACTGAATACAATAATGACGTATTTGTATTGTATACTTGTAATTTTTTGTCAGTTTTCTTTACTGTAAATCATTTTGTGTTGCATTTGAATGTATTAAAAGTGCTCTATAAATAAAATGGATTTGATTTGTCCTTTGTTACTTTTTTTTTTTTTTTTTAAAGAAGCCAGATACATTTTAACAGGTTTTGTTCTGTATGTTTCAGTATTTGTGTACTTAAACATATTCAATGTTCTTTTATTTGTTTTTGTGACTTTTGGGAGCAGTGGAAGAATGAGCAGAGCCGCAGGCAGGCAGTCTGAGCTGCCCATGCGAGGGCAAAACTCTAATAGGATGAGCACGGCATACACAACTCCCCGCAGGTTGGTTCTTTTTCATAAAGAAACTGCTTAGTTCTACGACCGGGAGATATCGCCGTTGTTGAAAAGATAGGAGAAACTGCAAGACAACTACTTAGTCCACTATTTGGCTGTCATTGACTGTTTCAAATGATAGTACAGAATGTTATCATTATTCATTGTTAAACTGATTCAACCCTAGTTTTCAGTTTTGTCATTTTGTTTGCCTCTCAGCCAGCATGAATATATTTTTGTATTGCTTGCAATGTTGTGTTACAACTTACAAGTTGATTTGGGGAATCTTTCTTGAAACAGAAAAAAAATGTAAATGGCAATTAAACATCTTTGGGTTTTGTTTTTTTTTTGACAGTGAAAAGCCTTCAATGGGAAAGCTCAGCATGTCCAAACCACTGTCGCAGACATCTGAGCAGCGGACAAGCTTCTTTGGTCAACGGTATGACAACAATGGAAAAGATGTCAACAATAAGCGTTTACTTAAAGAAAATGTACTGCCTCTATCTGATTCTATAGAAGGGAACTGAATAAATTCTACATTTTTAATTTGAATAATTATTTTGCAAAGTGAAATATCTTTGCAAATGTCTTATTTTGATGAAACCAAAAGACAATCAGTCTGCTTTATTTTTATCATAAATATTAAGTGTTCTATATAAAACTTTATATTTAATGTTGGGAGGCTGAAATTCCGAGGATTTGATTATCGATCAATTTGACAATGATTAGTTGTCGATCTATGTTCCTACCCTCACCTATGGTCACGAGCTGTGGGTCGTGACCGAAAGAACAAGATCTCGGATACAAGCGGCCGAAATGAGTTTCCTCCGCAGGGTGTCCGGGCTCTCCCTTAGAGATAGGGTGAGAAGCTCCGTCATCCGGGAGGAACTCAGAGTAGGGCCGCTGCTCCTCCGAGTACGAGAGGAGCCAGATGAAGTGGCTGGGGCATCTGATTCGGATGACTCCCGGACGCCTCCCCGGTGAGTTGTTCCGGGCACGTCCCACCGGGAGGAGACCCCGGGGGACGACGCAGGACACGCTGGAGAGACTACGTCTTTCGGCTGGCCTGGGAACGCCTCGGGATCCCCTCGGAAGAGCTGGAGGAAGTGCTTGGGGAGAGGGAAGTGTGGGCGTCCCTGCTAAAGCTACTGCCCCGGCGACCCGACCTCGGATAAGCGATAGAAAATGGATGGATGCGTAGTTGTCGATTAATTGTTGCACCTCTAATACGTGTGTATGTGTAAATATATATTTATTGTTATATTTGAGTGCAGTACAAGTGGAGCCAGCATGCCGCGCAGCAGCTCCATTTATGGCTTTGGCGGGCCCGAGAAGCTCAAAGATGCGCGACCTCTGCACGACAAAGCTTACGTTCAGCAGTGCATCAGACGGCTGCATGAGGTAGGTTTGGGTTTGGCCGCATGTCCACTCCACTGTATGCACCACATACACGGATCAGCTCCCAAATAGTAAGGCATATATTACCCAGCACTGCGATCCATTTCCTAATTGTACAACCACTAGAGCAATCAAATTTGCTATGTCCTTTTTTATTTAATTACATGTTATTTTTTTTTAAACAGTCCGGTATTACAATAATACAATATAATCTCAACAATACATTCATAACACTCTTGATCTTGACTGATTTTACTTCACCATTCTCATAGAGGAGAAAATGCATTACAGTAATTAACAGTGCACAACCGCCGCAGAGTTAAAACACAATGACAGTGATGATGCACAAGCTAATTCAATGTCCAATGGCCAATTTTTTTATATATATAAAATTTTTCAACCACAACTAGCAACAACGGCCCATGAGACCAGGATCAATAATTCCCAAATACCTTACAGTATGTGCAAAGGAGTGTGCAGAATATAAGGATTTTATTTTATTGACTTTTTTCTTCTGCACTGAAATAGCCAGCAAGTTCGGTAGGTAGGTAATAATATCAGCCTGAGCTTAGGGCTTTGATTTGACTTCATGACATTGTATCAAAATGCTCTTAATTTTTGATCTGAAAGGGCTGGACCACGGAGTGGTATGTTTCGGTGGACTTAAAATGGTGAGAGGCTCACTCCACATTATCCCTTAACGTTTACGTTAGCAATTTGTCATAAATTATCGACATGAAGCAGTTTGACTCAATTTACATGACCTGTTTGTTGAAGATTAGACCAGCTCTGCCGCCACACGTTATTGTGTTTGTTGAAACACCTGCTTGTGTGTGCGCCATAGGTGATACGTTCAAGAGCAGTTCGGAAATGCGTATAACGACTGTTTGATTTGTAATGATTCTTTTAATGACTGTAACAGTGTATATGTATGGGCGGTAAATTGCTTACCCTTTTTTACGGTGGCTCCGACACGTTGCGCAGCTCATGCTGCCCTCCCCTCTGTCATGCACACACCTGCTTAGTCAAACGCTTATAACTTTATTAAATGATAAAAGGCCACTTTGAGTATCAAGGGGAAAAGCGGCAGGTGCCAGAGCACCCATTGCCCCCCGCCCCCACAAAATGCCACTGCTGTTATCTACTGTAAGTGATGATAACATTAATGCTGTGTTATTCAATTGAAGCTATGATGCTGTATTATTTAATGACTTGCTGTTCCCTGTGAATTAGTTTCTGACAGACCAGGGCTACAACGTGTCACCCAAGACCCTCCAGTCACCATCCACCAAGGAGTTTGTCAAGATCTTTGAGTTCATCTATCGTCAGCTGGACCCCACTTTTGAAATGCCGAACTCCAAAGTGGAGGAGGAGGTTCCAGCTCTCCTCAAGTCGTTGAGGTTGCTATATGTCCTTTCTGTCTTCGAAACAGTTCCCCTCTGTGAGTTTGTTTTTAGAATTGCATGGCAGTATATGACCTAGTGCCATACATTGAAGGGGACACAAGATGAAAAATGGACTTTGCCCGCCCATCCTTCCATCTATCTTCTATTGCGCTTGGTGGCTCGGTGATGAAGTCTCGTTGGAGTATGTATTTTGACAATGTGATACCTGGGAAGCAGTTTTAAACTGCGGGGGGAGTAATGCTCCGAACGTTCTGGATATTCCGTACCAGACTTTGCTAAATACGTCTCTCTCGCTCCCCTCCTCCTCCTCCTCCTCTCGTCTCTTTTTCTTTCATTTCTTTTTTTGTGTTGCAGATATCCGTTTGTCCTGTCCAAGAGTTCTATGTATTCCGTGGGCGCTCCCCACACCTGGCCTCAGGCGCTGGGCGCCCTCATGTGGTTGATTGACACTGTCAAGGTGGTTGTATTTAAAGAAAAGGAAAAGGTTCCTTGGGTATTTGGAATTTTAGATGACATCTCTGCTCCGTGTCGCCAGAACCTCACAAGCCAGACCCACCAAGATCTTCTATTCATGGACTTCAGCGAAGAAGGGGACAACATTGATAACAGCGCAGATTACAACAGGGTACGCTACTTTGATTTTTACTGACAGGACAATTCATACAGCCATCCGTTTTCTAGAGCTCATGTCCCCATTAGGGTTGTGGGTGAGCCGGAGCCTGTCCCAGCTGACTTTGGGCAAGAGGTGGGGAGGTGCACCCTTGACTGGTCGCCAGTCAATCCCCGGGCACAAACCTATGAACAGTTTAGAGCAGGGTTGGGCAAACTTGTACTCAAGTGCCGTATTTTATTTGTAAGACAAGATAGATGTGTCAGGTACAAAATAGTTCAGTTTGATAAAAGAATTAATTCTTCTCAAAATTAAAAAAAATCTATTTAATGACACGTTTTATTTTACCAGTATTTTTGTATACATACATATTGCTACCAAGAGACAATAAAAATAACAATTTAGTGAGCCAAATAAATACAAAATAAATGTAAATAAATAAATAATAAAAACATAATAATAATAATAATACATTTTAATTCACCAATTTTAGCCCTCCCCACTCCAAAGAAAAGCCATACTTTGCCCATTCCGAATTCCGAGTCTAACATGCATGTTTTTGGAGTGTGTGAGGGAGCAAGAGTATCCATAGAAAAGCCACCCAAGCGAAGGGGAGTCCACACAGGAAGACATCGAGTGAGATTTGAACCCAAAATCTCAGAACTATGAGGCAGACTTGCTAACCAATTGCCCCACCGTGCTACCCACTGGAGAACTCATTTACGTCCTCTTAAGATCCAATAGAAGAGCTGTATGTTTACAAATCCATTCACTGATTTAGATCCCAGGAGGCGAACTTATTAACAGTCGGCTACCATCTCCGCTGCGCGCTGTGATTAATTCATGGAAAACGCTCTCCCGTCCGCAGCTCTTCCTCGAAAACACAGCAACTGCATACGCCAAATTCATGCAGGGCGTGGACACCTACGAGGAGGACGACGAGGCCTTCATTTCGGAGCTCAGTAAGCTCTTTTTGACGCAATTAGATCACTGTATCTATATTTGCGAAATCGGATGTTATGTTTCAGTATGTGTGTGTTGGTGTGTCTTTGATCGTGTGCGTGCATTGGGTCGGTGTCTTCATGTGCGTTTGTGCGCGTGCTTTCGCAGAGAAGATGTGCAACTATGACGAAGAGGTGCTGGCTGCCATGGAGGAGAAGCACAGGGTGCTGACGGAAGAGGTACAACGACTGGAGAAGGAAAACAAAAAGGTCATTATCACACAATTAAGACATTTGATTGTGACTTCAATTTCATGTATGGAATGTTTCATCAAGTATATGATCACGGGCAATAGTGACTGAAAGTTGATTTGCAGTTTTATCAAGATGACCAGCAAACGCATCCCTTTCCCCCAGCAGGACCGTCTCGAGGCCAAGAGGATGGAGAAGATGAAGCTGCAGTTGGACCTCCAGAAGCTGCGTGAATATCACGTCAATCTGGAGACTTTCCAAGCAAACTTGGAGAAAAAGGACTTGGAGCTGCACGATGGGCTCAACCTTGCTGGTAAATGGAAGTCACATCAAAATACCCTCTCTCCTCCTTGTTTTCGACTTACCTGTAGAGTGTAACAGCCTTTTTTGTTATTTGTACAAATGCATTTTTCCCGTATAATGTTCCCAATGTTTTTGCACAGATAAACTGCATTACTTAATGTAATACAGTATGTATTGTAATTTATAATAATTTACCTTATTTCCATACTGTAGTGGCCAGGGTTATCTACTCAACCGCAGCTGAGGAGGATCAGTATATTTATTCCCCTACAAATGCATTTTTGGAATAATACTAAATGGTGCATACCAATACTGTATATATAAACTTCAAGTACAGTTTAAAATGAAATAACGGGTAAATTATTTACTACAAATGTATGTTTTATTATACTGTATCCACGCCAGTGACATAGTGGCCGGCATATACAGTACATCAGTATAGTTCTACAAATGCATTTTTGGAATAATGCTAAATGCTACACAGTTGCATACTAATACCGTATAGATAAAGTCAAAGTACAGTTTCAAATGAAAGAGTGGGAAAATGATTTCTTTACAACAAATAATGTATCTTTTAATATATCTACTCCAGTGACCAGAGGCATGCAGAGACGGGGAGCACATGGAACAAGAGTTTGTAATGTCTTAGCATAGCACTGCAGGTTATTGATTAAAACAGAATAAGAAAGGACATTTGCCTTAAGAACACCAAGAATTGAAGTTTCTAGTAACCCTGCGCACCAGAAAACGATAACTACCAATCAGGTCAGTCATACATGTTATATTACATTATAGTAATAATGCTAATAGTGTCTTAAAAATCACTTACAGACGCTCCTCTGTCATTTTTGGCAATTTCTTTTACTGGCCCAACAGTGCGTCCATCTGCAACAAATGTCCGTGTGGTGAACATGGACAGTGGCCAAATGGTTCCGGGTAGCGCAAATTATTATCGATATCTCCTCGAGGCAGAATTTTTTGCGGCAGAGTTAGCCGATTTTTATTTATTTATTATTTTTTTTCTTCCCGCACAGCCCTCTTATAATTTTTGTGACATTTTTGGTAGTGGGCCGTGAGACCTTTGTATTGTAAAATAAACACCGATCTAAACAATGTGTGGTTATGCTTATGTTGAGAAGGATAAATGCAGAAGGGATTTTACTCCTTCCTACCTCATTACCCAACCAATGGAGGTCACTCGCAATCCAGACCCTACTAATTTGCCAGTTGCAATTGAAACCAAAATAAGCAGAAGTGCTTTCACCCATTTAAATAAATGAACATTTCATTCAACTCTTCATTTTATCCTTCCGCTCTTCAGTCAACACTCTGGAGTCTCTGAATGTTGAGCAGGCCGAGCTGCAAAAGATCCTGGAAAACCAAAAGTACACACCGGCCGACATCGAGAGGATCAACCAGGAGAAGCGGGAGCTTCTGCAGGCCATCGCCAGTCACGGCAAGTCTCTGGAGCAAGCCGAGCAGCACAAGTGGAGCGAGGAGATCACGCTGGCCAAAGTGAAAGAGAAGGTATTCCTGTTCAGTGACGACACACATCAGGTGTTCAAAGGTTCAGTGTGCGGCTCCGATGAAAGCTGAAACTTCTGAGACAACCGCAACAGTCCAGTTGCGATCAATTCCTGAGAAAGTCCAACATGCATTTTTCAAACTGCTAGCAAGATTTGTATCTAGCCTCCCTCCCTCCCAACACCTGCCTCCTTGGACGTCTGCCCAAAGAAAGACCTCCAGCTCGCTAACCATGTCAAGCATGAAATGTTACCAGTTTGATGATGTATTTTTTTTAAATGTGCAATCAATTAAAAACGTAAGAGTGGTAATCAACTCACGCGACGACCCGGTAAGAATGGCGACGTCACCGTTCATTCGCCTGCGCCGGTGGTTTTCCCAAGCCCAGCAATATGCAGCCATCCGCATAAATGACGATTGGCTTCCATCTGATATGAAAGCTGTGACTTGCTGTCACTGCCAAAATCAACAAAGTCTCTCCTTTTCTGTATTCCAGGCTGAGTTGAAGCTTAACAAGTACCACAAGCTGGCTCGCAAGTTGAAGCTGATACCGATGTCTGCTGAGAATGCCTGTGGCCATGACTTTGAACTCAGGCCTTTTGAATGTGGACCCGGGAACATCCAGCTCAAGTCACAGACACAGGTACTCAATGGATTCGCTCCCATGTGATACTTTGGTCTACGTTACTTTTGCCCTTAACGGCTTTGCGTGTCACTCTGTAGCATCTTAAAAAGCTAATCCTTGACTTGGAGGAGGATCGCAGCCGACTGTCCAATGCCAAGTTCAGCCTGGAGGAGTCTTGTGAACAGGTGAAAGAAACCGTTTCTCACGCCTTTTGTTGGGCTACAAACATTATTTTCTGATCTAAACTCATTTTTCAAATGTGAGCGAGCTCACACATGATGATGAAAAAAATGGATGTGTTCTTACTGCTCTTGTTGTGTGCGGTGTGCACGAGATAACCAACACTGAACATTTTAAATACCGAAAGAGTTTAAAAGAAACATTCAATAAATGTTCCCTTAACACAAAAACATATTTTTATTTAAATACCCCAAAAATAACCTACATAAAAAAAAATACCCCCAAAATCCAAAGCAAAAATAAAAATATCTTGGATCATGCAAATGTGTGACGCTGCCTGCCCTCAAATGTCAACGTTGAACTTTCCCAGCAAATGTTATCTCATGGTAGCAAAAGGTTCGTCCTCTGTCAGTGGGACTACAGTACACTAAAACTACTACTTTATAATGTAGCAGTGTTGAGGATACACATTGAGTAATAGCTCCTTCATTCCTGCTTTAGTTGAACTCCAACATCTTGGACAAGGAGAACGACCTAAAGCAGCTGAAAGAGCAGATCCGCAAGGTAGATGAGCGCTTGGAGGCCAGCCAGAAGGTATGAATTCCACCGGCCACTTCGAACAGATGTAATAAGCGCCTTCTGATCTATGGGCTATACTCGGCTTTGTACGTGCAGGAGCTGGCCCGAGAGACCCAAGAGTGGGCAGCGGAGTTGGAGACGGTCGAGAGTAATCGCAATCTGCTTGAGGAGAAGGTCAACTGTGGTTATGACGACGCTGTGCAGCAGCATAAGGCGCTGCAGCAAGAGTGAGTGGCTCGCACGGTGGACACTTGATTAGGTTTGCAAGAGCTGTGTCAAAGTCGAGGCGCACTTTTGAACAACACTATTGAATTTATAGGTATTTAACAATATTCGAAACACCTCTCAAACAGTTTCAATCAATTCTATTTCACGTATACACGTTTATACATTAATACAAAAAGTGTTATAAAACAGAAAGCATTATCTTTGTGAAGGTAGAATTTTTGACATGGCTTTTATCTTGGATCTCGTCAGATTGCAGGTGTCCTTTTGGTTATTAGCATTTTCATATTTGACCTACCAGCATGTGCAGAGTTTAAATCAGGGATGAGCAACTTAAGTGACGGAGGGGGCAATCATTTTTCATGAGTGCTACCAGGAGGCCACAGGACTGCACACATCCTAACCAGATGAATGCCATTTTAAGTATGGTCAAAATATGTGCGCATTACTGTTTTTTTTTTTTTTTTTTTATCAATCAATGTACATTACACTATTTATAAAAGATCCGCTCTACAATAACAAGGATTTAAAGCAAACAAAACAAAAAAACACCCCCCACCACACCAGACCGCGAATATCAAACATCTACAGATCGTTGATGCCCAGTACAATTGCACTGGGAAAATAATGTATTTTTTAAAATATATATACACCAAAGATTCTTGAATCATCGGGGATAAGCTGCCAATAAGTGTTTTCGGGATTGGTTCCCCCCAAAAAATCTAAGAAAAATGGAAAAAAAAGCAGGCAGGACAAAAGAAATCCACAAATAGGTGAATCCACAGGTGCCGAACCCCGATTATGCATGGGTCTACTGTAGTCCCTTACATTTATTTTCGTGTGCAATTGCCAAAAGGTGAGTTTAGTGACTTAATACAGTTTATGTAAAGTGCTATTGCGTTCGTTTTATATACAAGAAAACCCTGGAGGGGCATCGCACTTGTGGGGAATGTACTGTTGGTGTTTCTGCATGGTAGTGTTTCAGACATTGTAGTCTGGCTGGAACTTGAAAGTAGCTCTGGATCTTCTCCCAGCCCCGTGACATAATGATCGCTATCATGTCATGGGGTAGAGAAACACAGTGTGGAGGCAATTATTATGTAACTGGAGAGAAGGGATCACTTACGGACAGGACACACTTTCAGAAACAAGCCACAAGAAAAGAGACATTTACTTTTTTGTTCAATTTCACACTTAATTGGTGGGCAGGAACCAACGAGTGTATTTGTGTACAAGAAATTGAAAAGTACATTTTCCAAAACGTTTCCTTTAAATAAACACTTGTGTCCTTGAGGTACCATCTGGTTCTGCTGGAGACCACAGAGGAGAGGCGAACTGTCGCCAACAACCTCACGAGCGTCTTCACCACGGCAGCAGACCACCTGTCCAAAACCGAGGTAACTCGCTCGTGTTGCTGCATTTGCAAGTTTGATCCTTTTAGCACACCTTGGAAGCCGGCGCCAGTGTCTTAAGTGCTGTCTTGTGCCGCAGAATTTTCTGCTGGAGGTGCACAGCCACATGCCGCACCTGTTTGCGAAGGCAATGGAGGACGACGAGAAGGCCGTGAAGGACCTGAAGGAGATGCTAAAGTACTTCAGGTCGAAGGTTAAAAAAGCAAAAAACTAAAGTTAAGTCACCAGTTTAGAGGGTTTTTTTTTTGGCGCTTCAAGTGTTTTTGATGTTTTGTGTGTTCTGTTGACTGTTCAATTTGTATTAATAAAGAGTTTGAAATATGATATCTGTATCTGAGTTTGGGTTTTTCAGCCTCACCACACTTAAGAGGACAGCACACACCAATGTGAATGCTCCTTTTATTTTCATTTCATGGATCTGTCGCTGATGAATTCCTCTGGGCCTCATCATTTTTTTGTGGGTGGTGAATCCAGAGGAATTTTTCATTTGTATTCAAATGGAACATTATGAGACTTTAGTCAAACGTCCTTCCATCCATCCATTTTCTGTGCCGCTTATCCTCACGAGGGTCACGGGTGTGCTGGAGCCCATCCCAGCTATCTTCTGGTCGCCAGTCAATCGCAGGCCACATAGAAACAAACAACCATTCGCACTCACGTTCAACCTACGGGCAATTTAGATTCTTCAATCAACCTACCACGCATGTTTTTGGGATGTGGGAGGAAACCGGAGTACCCGGAGAAAACCCACGCAGGCACGGGGAGAACTTGCAAACTCCACACAGGCAGGGCGGGGATTCGAACCCCGGTCCTCAGAACTGTGAGGCAGACGATTGCCTCATAGTTGTGACTTTCTGGGTTGGAATCTCAGCTCGGGCCTTCCTGTGTGGAGTTTGCAGGTTCTTTCTGTGCTTGTGTGGCTTTTCTGCGGGTGCTCCAGCTTCCTCCCACATTCCCAAAAATATGCATGTTATGTTCATTGAAGACTAATTAATCCATAGGTGTAAATTTGAATGTTATATAGTTACAGTGGCGGCACGGTGGCCGACTGGTTAGAGCGTTAGCCTCACAGTTCTGAGGTGCGGGGTTCAATCCCCGTCCCCGCCTGTGTGGAGTTTGCATGTTCTCCCCGTGCCTGCGTGGGTTTTCTCCGGGCACTCCGGTTTCCTCCCACATCCCAAAAACATGCATTAATTGGAGACTCTAAATTGCCCGTAGGCATGACTGTGAGTGCGAATGGTTGTTAGTTTCTATGTGCCCTGCGATTGGCTGGCAACCAGTTCAGGGTGTACCCCGCCTCCTGCCCGATGACAGCTGGGATAGGCTCCAGCACGCCCGCGACCCTAGTGAGGAGAAGCGGCTCAAAAAATGGATGGATGGATAGTTACAGTGGACCCCTGCATATGTGTGGTTCAGCACCCGCGGATTCACCTATTCATGGATTTCTAAATATGTTTTGGGGGGAGAAAACGCTTATTGTATATTCCTGTTTATTCAAGAATTTTCGGGGTTATTTTCCCTCCCCCCCAATGTAATTATAATGTCAATTATTTGTGGATTTTTGCAGTCGAGCGGTCCCTCGTCCCTGGGTCCAGTGTGTTACAGGCGATTGTAGCACCCAAGTGGTTTACAAGCTGTCATTTCAAGGTACGATTTAAACCTATTGTATACTTTAAGACAAAAAAGCAGCATGGTTGTTTTGTCAAGAATTGTCATGCTGAGCTGTGTAGAGCGTGCTGATCTAGCCTGCCGTTCTGTTTTTGTCGTGGGAAATTGACCTTGCGTCAATTCAGGAAGTGTGTGAAAGCGGGTGGGGTTGGGGGACATTTAGAAAGTGCAACAATTGTTTTGACAGATGTAATGAAGTGATGGTGAAGGGCTCCGTGGGGAGCGACGAAGAAAAAAAGTGATGGATAACTTCCACTCTGTGTGTGTGTGTGTGTGGGGGGGGCATGTTGATAAAATGTTGACTTTCAATTTGTATTTATGATGCTTTGCAAACATTTGCATTTATCATTTAGGAAGGACAGCCATTTTATTTTGAGAAACTCCATTTTGTAGGGGCTCAAAGGTATTGGACGTAATTGTCGTCCGCTTGTTTGTGGCTCTGGCTTCACTTTTGTTTTTTTTGCTCATTGAGTTTTAGATCAGGCCACTGAAGACTATATTGTTTGCCTTCAAAATGTCTTGTTGCTTTTTGACTCTACCATTGCAGAATATTATCTTGGTTTGCCTTCAACTAAGTCTTGAATTGCTTTCTTGACTTTAGAAATCTTGACTAAATCTTACAAGCATGGCCAATGGGCATAGAAGAACATTTGCCTTTAAAGTCTTGAGTTGCTTCCTGAATCTGCCATTGAAGGCTATATCATGCAGATACTCTGCATTAAATGTTTTTATCGTGAACATAGAAAGTGAAGACTGTAAGACTAAAAAACAAGCAATACCTAAAGTATAATCGTGCCAATTTGTCCAAATACTTTTGAGCAACCCAAAATAGCTACCGTGCATAAAATGTCACCCAATCTCAAACAATTGACTGTTTTTTTAGTTAATGAAGACAAAACTGAAGGCAGCAAGATTGACAAACAAGCAGAACATGAAGTGAAGGCTAAGGTTATTTTTTTTTTTTTTACAATTCGATATGTCCATAAACAGTACCCTTTGACCATTTGAAAAAATAGGTACTTAGCATTAACTGCCATCCGATCTCAACCCAGTCAAGTGTGTTTTTTAAAAATATATATGTCGTCAAAACTGCCCTGGGTGGGTCTTCATGTCACCGCTAGCATGTACACTAATGCCTTCTGCAGATGCGACAAAAGCTAAAGTGGGTTAACAGTCCTTTTGCAATGGCATTTCCATTTGCGATACAGCCGCCGAGTCTCCACGTCGACCTTTGTGATGCAACTGCTAATGAGATGCAGCGCTGAGCATTCACACTGCATGCAAACACAAAGAACACACACACACACACACACAGTGGTGCACTCATTTAAAAAGCAAGCACAAGAAAGAATGACTATCCCCAACTTCTTAGGACTTGAGTTCACATTCAACAAGTATTTGTGGCTATGAATCGCACCGCAGCAGCAGCAGTTTTGCTTGCTGTTTTGTGAAACAACATCCGTTAGTAGTTCGTATGGATTGGGGCAGACTAACGCACATTTTCAAATCAATCTTGATCGTATAGCCATCCTTGAATAGATATGTATTTTCACAACTATATTACTAAAATAAGGAAATGTAAGAAATGATGATTTAATTGAGCCTTAAAATGAATAAAATCAAAGAATCATTTGTCAAAATAATTGAGAAACTGAAAATACAATTGATTAAAATAGACATCAGTAATATTAACATTATATTTTGTAATTTATACAAAAAATGTAAACCTGACAATTTTGTCACACTTGCACAAGCACATTAGTAGCCTGGAAAACGGGATAGTGGACTTTCCGTGTATGCTACGCTAATGAGCAAAGGTTCAATACATGTGCACTATCTTTATACAAATGTATATTGTATGTAAACACAAATTGTGTGCACTTTTTTTGCACCTGTGAGCCCTGTGTCGTGTGGATGATGTCACAGCAGCTTCCTGTGTGGTACTTTTTACTTTCGGGGGGACAGCAGCCAGATGTTTACGTAATGTTTTTATTTATTTGTGCTTTTGTCATTGAGGGAGATCCAGCCAGATGTAAAAAAAATCAACCACTGTGTGTGTGTGTGTCTCAATATGTTACAGATTAGATGTAGCCTTAGCGTGTGGTGGCCTTTTTGACATAAAATGCTCCAACTTTCTTTACTGTCTCCCCCGAGTAAAACGTTACAATGCACAGCTGCACACAGAGAACACGGAACTTTTGTGAAACGCAATCAGAAAACAGGAGAATTGCGCAATGAAACAAATAGTTTGGCTGCTGGAGCAGTTCATTGAAGTCTCATCCTGACAGGCACAGACTTCCAATGCCTGCAAATATTTCAGGGGAAATATGTTGCCTGTACAGTTTAGGAAGGTTGCTTGAGGGCCTCAGTTTGACCCTGGTACAGATGAATTATACTGTATATTGACGTTGATAAACTGAGCTGCTGTTGGCTTTGTGGAGTTGGAAAAGGTTGAGGCGTGGCATGAAGGTCAATGACGTGCTAATCTGTGTGAGAAAGTGTCCACTTTCCAGCATATGGCATCACTTATGTGAATGAATGCAAGGCCAAGCAAACATGTCCTGCCTATTATTGTGGCGCACGCGATGCACATGTGTGTGTGTGTGTGTGTCAGAGAGGTATTCATTGAACAATGTGTTTATTCTTGTGCTTGTTCGTTGAGAGATGTTTGTAATATTTTGACCCACTCGTGTCGCTAAATAAGGAAGCCAACACATTAATACTACTACTACGTCTAGTAGCCACTACACCAACTACTAAATAAAACACAGTAAACCCCCGCCATAAAAAACTGTACGAGTTTCATCTATGCAATTCTACGGAATGCAATTCTTCCGTAGTACAGAAGCGTATTGTACGGAAGCATATTGCATTCACTTGGATTAAAACAAAACAAAACAAAAATCCTGTTTTTATGAGTAATCTTTTTGAGGGCTTTGTTTTTTTTGTTTTTCAGACAAATTCTTTCCACCTGTTTTTCTGACTATTTTTTTTCCCCCGAGTTATCGGGACACATCGAACTCACGCGAGAACCTACGAACTGCAAGTGACTCTTTGCGGACTCACTCATGGCGGATTATTGCTCGCACACCTTCAACTAAAACAATTACTCAGAAAAACAGGTGGAAAAAAAATTGTCAGAAAAACAGAAAAAAATACTATAATAAGCAATGTAGTTAGTGAAAAGCGTTATGGGAAGCCAGAATTCACTGATCTTTTTAATCAAGCTAAACGTTGTTCTTTACTTGCAATTTTTCCTGTTGATATTTTATGAGTGTGTGCATTAAGCTATTTGTCAGGCTAAAGTTGGCATTTATGAATTTATTTCACATAAAACTCTGACTGTGGCTTGTTCTTTAAGGCTTCTTTATACTCGCGCGGACGGCGACCGCGCTGTCATAACCCGCAGTTATGACAGGGTTAGGGTTTGCCTTGATACTCGAGCGCAACCCGCGCACGCAGTTTTCAAAATGTACTGCAGTTCACCTCCAAGTCGAGGGTGTCTCTACTGCCGGTATTGGCTAGGACACCTCTACATTTTTTGGGCCATTTCCGGTAGCTGTTTTTACTTTCCTTTCAGTAACGAGGAACAAAGCATCAACAATGGCGACCGTGGAACCGTGTCTGCTAGCGCAAATGGACCTAGATGACCAGATCATACGTTTAATTATGCTGCAAAATCGTGAAAACGTCATCACAGCATGTGACTGAAACGGACCAATCACGAGAGATGATCTCCGCGGCGTTCGACTATTTTAGTCGTGTGCGCGGCAAGCTACGCAGAGGTGCTGCGCGGGGCAGTTCGTCGGTCACGTGATGCAATGCGGGCGTTGTCAGCCGCGCGACCGCGGGAGTCTAAAGAGGCCTTTCATGTTCTTTGTTTCCTCAACAACCCCCTTAAGGTTTCTTTTAACAACAACTACTGGGAATATTACAACCACTAATACTACGACTATAACTTGTACTACTAATACAACAACTTCTACTGCAGTACACTAATACTAAGACACTTAACTACTTCAAAAACAAATCTACTACAAAAGTACTGCAACTGTTGCTATACAACTATTACTACTAGCACGGAAGGAGGTGTGTGTGTGTGTGTGTGTGTGTGTGTGTGTGCGTGTGTGTGTGTGTGTGCGTGTGTGAGTGTGAGTGTGTTCCACACATGTGACCAGCCATCCTGGCATATATCATGTTTCCTTCCGCGCCGTCTCCGCCTAGCCAGGGGTCACAAAGTCCCCGCGAGGGGTCATCAGAAGGTGGTTGTCGACGAGGAAAGGTCGCGGCGAGGTCGCGAGTGTGTGACGTTTGAACTGCTTGCTCCGTGTTTTTGCTCTGTGAGTCATTTAATGTCTTAGTGGTGGGATCCATTTGAGTGTGTCTTCGCCCGCCAGGAGGTGAAACAGATGTCTGACAGGGGACTGGCAGCTCGTAAATACCCGTGGAGGTATTCTTAGAATCTTAACACAATTTTCCGTGGTTAGCCGCCTTCCTCATCGATTCAAAGGATTCCCGTGCACGCTCATCGGCCCCGACATTCGGTACACCTCCACAATCTTATGAAATCCAATGCAATGAATTTGAATATGATTGAGATATTCTAAGAGCTTGAAGATATCTTGTAAGTAAATAAGGAAGCCAAAATACATCATCAACATTTTCGACATCAACACCATAAACAATCCCAACATCGACATCGATCATAAGCATTTTCCGCATTAACATCAATAATTGTGTGAAATTGTACAGTAAATATATAATTTTCTTTATAGTGTGTGTGTGTGTGTGTGACTTCCTGTGTAATTTTGGATGTATACTGTATCACTCATCAAGATGGTTTATGATGGCTGGTTCCTCTTCCTATTGCATTCCAACTGTCTGCAACCACCGCCCGCTTTCGACCATCCTCCTACCGATTCTGATTTCCCACCGTTTGTTTTCCCACAGATGAAGATGAGAAAGCGCCGGGCCAACGAAACACACGCTGGTCGTCAGAGGACTCGTTGCCGTCACCAGATTTATGAACACGTGGATCAGCGGTATGTGCTCTTTTGGAGTGTTCTGCCATTTTGCTCTGCGTTCCATTTGGTGGTGTACTCTTATGTATGTATAGTTGTCCAATGAAGAGGCGAACATGTTCACATTTTTCACAATCAGATCTGGATAAAGGTGCTGATCAGGGATTTTTTTCTTTCAGGTGGGGTACAGCGAATTGACTTTGTGCATCATGCTTTCTAATCTTAAAAGTATGAATTCTACATTTATATCTCATTTGCTCTTTGTTCTTGTAGTAGACACTAATTATTTTCTTTCCAGTGAGGCCTGAACACAACTTCGTACTTAATGGCCTCAACCATGGCAAGTACGGTGGCCTTAAAGCAACATCAAGGTGACTCGTTTTGTATCGTAATGAGGTCTGATTTATTCTTGGACAAGAAAGTAGAACCTGACACTATTCCAGAAGAATTACATCATTGTGGATTCAAATATTAGCTTGGCTTATTACTATTCGGATTGTGGGGGTTGAGCACCTCTGAAGTTCACATCATATTTTTTTTTCCTTCAGAGAGGGGCGATGAATGGGGAGGTGGAGGTCTGCTTTGCCTCTTGGGACACACACGGAGCGCTCCAGTGTTTACAGAGGAGATTAGAGCAGTTCCACTCTGTACCTCAGCTTCCACATGTGGAAACCATGAGAGGAATGCACAGCGGCGGCGGCGGCGGCGGCGATGCGCTGACAAGCGTGTGCTGGGTGCATCACATTACTAATCTTTTATCGGGCTCCGAAACCTCCTAAATCCCATCTTGTGTTTTCCCGCACGGCCGCCGTGATGATGACACGCGCGAGCAAGTGAGCCTCTTACTCATGGTACACTTCATTGGGGTCCCAAAAGTGCCACAGGTTAGAGTTCCACACACAATATTTTGGAAAGCTTGGGATTTCAGCTCAGTGAGGAGTTATAGCACATGGGAAAAGTATTATGACAACCAAAGAATCAAAAATAAAACCCAACAGGAAAAGGGTCTGGCTGATCAGAATACACGCAATGCAAATAAATATCCTACTGTAAATGACCTGAAAAATGGCGACACTGTGGACGACATCTGCCTCACAGTCCTGAGGTCACGGGTTCAAATTAGGCTTTACACGATCAGGATTTTTGGGGCCGATCCGATCCGATCACAAGATGGAGCAATGTGTCTATTTACATGACTTGTTCATTTATTGTGTATACTTGTGTACTGTATACTGTATCCACGTGAGCATTGAAGTCCCCCCAGCAGAACGATGGCGGGCTCTCCAGCACCCCCTCCAAGGACTCCAAAAAGCGTGGGGTGGGTACTCTGAACTGCTGTTCGGTGCACAGGCACAAACAACTACAATGTTATTCTCACCGTTTACTTTATTCTCAGATCACGACTATTTTTGCTAGAAAACATTCTGGAATTATCCGGCAATACCTATAAGATCCCACTAGGTGTCAGTACTGATCTGCTTTTTGCTCCCTCTTTGTCTGTCAGCTGTCTTTACAGGGCAAGTATCCACCCATCCATCCATTTTCAACAGCGCTTATCCTGGTTAGGATCACGGGGCGCTGGAGCCTATCCCAGCTGACTTCGGGTGAAAGGCGGACTACACCCCGAACTGGTCGCCAGTCAGTCGCAGGGCACATATAGACACGGACAACCTTTCACACCACATTCACTGAGTGGGAACTGAACCCACGCTGCCCGCACCAAAGTCAGGCGAGTGTACCACTCCACCATCAGTGACCGCAGGGCAAGTAGTTTTACTTTATTTTCGTTTTCTTTACACAGTGATTAACTTCACTTTACCCTTGTATGACAGTTAAGTACGTCTAAAAGCACAGGTGTGACACTGACACCCAGCACAACCTATTGTTGGGTTTCGCGTAAATATTTAATGGTGCGGTCCAATGCCTCACAGCTGATAGGGTTGCAACTGTGACTCACTACAACAACTGTGAACACGCTACAGGAAGTTCCTCTTTTTGTCCTTCAAGTCTTATTTGTGTGCTAAAACTCATTTTCTTTATCGATGGCTTTTTGGCCACTCAGTGACACTGTACAAAACATATTCAAATGCAAATGTATACTTTTGTTTGGCTCGTATAAATAAAATTCTCTATTTTTAGCGCCTGTTGGCCACGGGATCCGCTAACAGAAAGGTGATCGTTCATTACGAGCTCGTTTGACACGGAACAAAAGAGTAAGAGAGTTATTGCGCTAACGACACGATCGTCTCGCTAATTGTCTCCCACTTTTACACACTGACTTGCAATAATGCTCCTTCTTACATTACAGTCTTTACACTCGGTGATTAAATCAAATCTCAGATTTTTTTGTTTTTTTTTTAAATCTGATTTTGGGTCTTAATATTTTTTTCCCTTTCACTTATAGGTAAAGCAAAAGGCAATATCACATCCATATTATTAAATATTTAGATTTTAGTCTCCCCCCCCTTCTGGGATTTGCTTTATTTCTCCGAATACCGTTTTTTCCCCCCCAGCATTAACTTGCATCAACTTCCACAGAAATAAAAAATATACATTATTCTTTTAAGATTACAGCTATCTTTATTTAAAAAAAAAAAACAGACTTAAAAAAAAAAACATTTCCTTGAAAAATCAGCTTGTTTTAAGATTATGACAATTTTCCTAAATAAAATAAAAAATGCCTTTAAACAATCGCCCATTTTCATCTTGGAAAAATACATTATTTTCTAAAATTAAAACTTTTCTTGAAAGAACAAAAACCCCCAAAAAAGCAGGGATGCTCCAATGATTTATTTATTTCCATTTGAGGCGCAAGTCACCAGCTGTGAACAGCTTTGCTTAGCCAGACTGTCCCAAACACAACTTCTCATAAAAACCAAAATGCAAAATGTTTTTTGTGATGCGATGAGCTTAATGGTTGATCGGATTTCAAAACTAGCTCCAAGAAGACGGAGCTCAGGTGGCTGAGCTGATCTAATCACGGATCAAATATCAACCGCACTCATTACTTTTGCCAATAATCCCCGTCTTGCCTCGTCTCGCTGTCCATCCATCTATTTTCTGAGCCGCTTCTCCTCATACGGGTCGCGGGCGTGCTGGAGCCTATCCCAGCTGCCTTCGGGCCAGAGGCGGGGTACACCCTGAACCGGTCGCCAGCCAATCGCAGGGCACCTATATACAAACAACCAATCGCGCTCACATTCACACCTACGGCCAATTTAGAGTCTTTAATCAACCTAGCACGCATGTTTTTGGGATGTTGGAGGAAACCGGAGTACCTGGAGAAAACCCGCGCAGGCACAGGGAGAACATGCAAACTCCACACAGGCGGGGCCGGGGATTGAACCCCGATCCTCAGAACTGTGAGGCGCATGTGCTAACCAGTCGGTCACTGTCTCGCTGTCGTCTCTTTTAATTCCATCTTTGGAGCAGGTTAGCCGCCCACCGGATTCATCATCGTCAAAGCCGACATTTTTTTGCGGGCAGAACAGAGGTCACAGTTGAATTCCGATCGCGTTCAAATTTTGCGTGTTTGTTACCGTACCCGAGATCTCAACATGGGCCAAAAATGTAATATTTTGGTTTCATGTCTTCAGACATTCTTAACATACAGTGTCATAAACAAATGGTGGACACCTGCCATTGCAACCATTATTTATTGATTGATTTTTTGAAAAAGCTGGCAACAGCTTTTTGTTTTATTGAAGTTCGGGGTAGAAGCAGAAGAAGCGGCAGCTTGGCCTCATCAAAGGGTTCCCAACAGGTGGGAGTGTTTATTGTGAACTCGTTGTTGATGGAAAACAAGATGCGTTTATTCCAGAGACGAACGCTAATAAAGCCCAGTTGAGAACGGGATTTAGTTTTTTCTAGTAACTTAGTTGTGAAGCATTGAATCAAGAACAGAGGGATCACATTGCTTTTCTCCCAAAAGTCAAACAAATCTGAGATGTTTTGTGTTATTTTGTTTTTTGCCTGCCTTTCATTGCAGAGAACTGAAACCTTTTTCATCTGGATGCTTACCTTTAGCACAAAGACAATAATAGATAACATGTTTTCATTTTATAAAAACAAAAATAAATATAAATAAGTTAATACAGCCATTATTTCATAAATACATACTGTATGCTTGCTGTCCAGTAAACAAAAAAAAATGTATATCTCCAAACTTCATCTTTCTGAAAGACAAAAATAAAAACTTTTTTTCTCTGGGGCTAAATGTAGGATGGATAAAAACACAAAAATAAAGACATTTGGAAATGCATGATTTTCATCAAACCAAAAAACAAAATCACTGAATTTTGAAATCAAACAAAAAAGAAAAAGTATGACATTTTGAAACATTTTGTATCAGATAAAAACATAATATATGGAAACGCATGTATTTTTAGGAAACAAAAAAAAAAAAGAAAAGGATTATTTCCTGATCAAACAAAATGGACATGCTGTTCAATCAAAAACATATTCTTCGTTTATCTGTCTTTCAAATACACATGACGTCATCAATCATAAAAATAAAAATAAAAAAATCGTATCTTTTCTTCAGCTTGAACCCCAACCACCTCCCAGCCTCCATAGAATTTGGAAATACTGTGCATGGGTTCCATCCTTCAAAAATGCCTCAGTTTTCCTAGATTAACAAGAAACTACACACGAAATTTGGAGATACTTGTTTTTCATTGGACAGTGACATACATGTTATACTGTAGACACACACACACACACACACAGAGTGTCGAAACCTCCTTAGTGTCCGAGTTCAGTTGCTCACACGCAAGCACACTTCCTGGCCGAGTGCTTCCTGAGCGTGTGGTAGATCAGGTTATCGTCCAGAAAGGACAAGTTGTCGTCGAACGCCACCGGGCGGCAACACGGCTGCGGCGGCGCATCCTTGGCGGGCAGCCTACTGCGTCGGGCCAGGTGGCGGAGGATCTTATCGTAGTTGGTCTCCGACTTCCTGCAGGGTCCCGCGCAGTACCTGAAGATCATCTCCTCACCCGAGAGGTAGCCCAGACCCAGGTCGGTCACGTTGAGCCGGACCTGCCGGAGCGCGCAGCCCGAAGCTCGCCCGCCGCCCGCCTTCCGTCCCCTCGCGCCCGGGCCCCTCCTCTGGCTCGACCCGGTCGTCCTCTCGCGCCTGGAGCGAGACTTGTTGCTGCGGTTCTGCTCGGACTCGCCGGGCGAACCTGGTATTCTGCTGACGGTCGCCTTGATCAAATCCAGCACCTGGTCGAAGTCGGCCAGGATGCGCTCCTCCATGATGTCTAAAGGCAAAACAGATGATTGCGTGTCTTCGATAGAGCAAGAACAAGATGATGTCAGTTGTGGGAAGCTTAGTTACATCCATGAATGCCTGTCTCTCAGTATTCCCATGCATTTCTGGTTCCATTAGTGGGCATCTTTGTCATTCAGCCTCTTTTTTCTTTTTTTTAACCATACTAAGTAGTGTGTGAATGCTGGTCCCTCAGCATTCCCACTGAAATACTTTGGACATGCATCATGCAACTGTGAATGCTTGATTCTCAGCATTCCCGTCATAAATATATATATATATATTTGAAATAAGACTCGTGTGAATGCTTTTCTCTCAGCATTCCCACTGAAATACTTTGGACAAGTCGCAGTGGGATTGTGTGTCTCTCACCGTTCATCGTGAAATGCTTTGAACACACAAAATGCAATTGCTTGTCCGTTTCCCACCATAGTAACATTTGTGTGAATGCTTGACTCACAGCACTCCCCACATTTGTTTACTTCAAAACATCTGTGAATGCTTGTCTCTCAGCATTCCAATATTTTTCTTTCCATAATCACATGAATCTGAAATTTTGTCTTTCAGCATTCCCGCAATTTTGAAACCATAGTAGCAATAATGTGAATGCTTGTTTCTCAGCATTCAAATTGAAATCCTTTGGACGTGCAACGGTGTGAATGCTCATCTTTCAGCGTTCATTTTTTTTAACCATAGTATTGTGAGTTCTTCTCTTTCAGCATTCAGACTAAAATACTAATAGACATGAACAGTAGGAATACTCATCTCTCAGTATTCGCATTTTTTTCACACTTACTAACATCAGTATCAATGCTTCTCTTAGCCTTCCCACATTTTTTTATGTGAATGAATGTCTCTCAGTATTCCCATTGACTTTTTTTTTTTTTTTTTTAAACTTTTGACAGGTAAAATGTTTTTAAACCATAGTAACATTTGTGTGAAATGCCTTTTCTCCTGGCATTCTCCCCATAGTAACATTAGCATGAATACTTGTCTCTCAGCATTACCAAATTTTACAATTTTGTCGACACTTGTCTCTCAGAATTCCGGCTGAAAAACTTTCAACATGCGACAATGTTAATATTTGTCTCTCCGCATGTTCATTTTCATTCATTTTTTTTACCCTTAGTATCATCAGTATGAATGCATCTCTCTCAGCATTCGTTTCTTTTTTTTTTAACCATAGTAACTAACATTGGCATAAATGTCTCTCAGCATTACAACATTTTATTGAAGTGACGTTTTGTCTTTTTGTGAATGCTTGCCTTTCAGCATTCTGCCGGAAATACTTTGGACACGCAAGCGTGTAAATGTCTCTCCCAGCATTCCCACTTATGCCTTTCTCTCAGCATTGTCACATTTTCTTTGCAATTAGTACGACTACTAGACTCTCTCAGCATTCCCCCAGTAAAGTATGGCCTCCGACGCGCATCCTTACATGCGTCTCCCGGGTCGTCCGCGTCCTCCTGCGAGGTGACTGACAGGCGGATCCGGAGCGGAGGGCTGCGCAGGGGCCTCTCCTCTCCTGAGACGAGCACCCCCGGGGGGCCCGGGCGGGCGCGCACGGCTCCCAGCACGATCAAACAAGTGGTCAGGCTATGCCATAGCGTCATGGTCCGCTCGGGTCCGGCAGAGGGACATGGCGCGCCTCGGAACCGGCTTCTCTCATCTGACAGAGAGGCGCTTCCCCCCCCCCACCCGCCCCCCCAAAAAAAAGAAATCCTCAAATAATCATAAAAAAAAGTTTTAAAAAAATCCTTGTTTTGCAGAAGTCTGTCAAGCGTCCATTCCCGCTGAGCTCAAGTCCACACTGAAGGAGGAGAACTGGAGGAGGGATGGGCTGTGTCGGTGACGTGGGTCTCTCTGTTCCCGGTGGGTGGAGACTCAACAGGTCAGTGAAAAAAATGTGCTTCCAATCAGTGGGACACAACATGTGCTGCTACTTCACGCTACTTGTTTTTTAAAAATGTAATTGATACATTTTCATCAGAAATACAGTATACAGCTCAACATAAATATGATATTTGAGACAACATATTTGGACGGTGACTCAATATCCCCCCGCCCCCCACACACACACACTCACTGCCCCCCAGAAGCGCCACTCCATATGGCGGCCTTTTTCCCTTAGGATTTGATTTATTGCCATTTTCTTTTTTTTGGCATATATGCATTTCTTTATTTAAAATGTGCTATGGTCAGATGACACCAAGGCCATCATTTTGACAAAATTCCAAGAGGTATGTTTGGCGCAAACACAACACTCGACGTTAGCACAAAACCTTCAGTCTTCTGCTAGAAAGCAACAAAAATGTCAGGGAAAGTCTACTAGAACAGCTGAACCTTTTATGGCCTTAATCGGACTCCCGTTAAATGGTGGCAGGTGTGTGCTGATTCCCATTTAACATGAGTTTGAATGTAATTGGTAAATTCTGAGCAAGGCCACATCCACAGTTATAAGAGGGTGTGCACACTTGCGCAACCACATTATGTCAGTTGTTCATTTTTACTTCCACGCTTGAAACGATTTTATTTTTTATTGAAGCTGTACATGTTATAGTTCAGATTATCGGTGAAACAAGTGTGTCGCTGTGTGTAACTATACTGCGTATGCGTGTGTGTGCATATACTGTGTGTGTATCAGATGCTTACATATACATTTAGCATCCACACTATACGACACATTAATTTCGGCAATAGCTATAAAACACAGAAAGGTGACAGTATTGCTCTGCAAACACACCCGTGTTCCATCTCGTCTGTCCTCAAGTTGTAGTTTCCCTTTATTTGAATTTTATTCGACAGTGGTCCACTTCTTTTTACGCTTCAAAACATGATCTTGAAGTGTTTTAGGAAGAGATGAATTGTCTTAGCATTATTTTCTATGAGAGAGGGGGGAAAAAAAGCATGTTTCCTTCCTGGTGGGCTGATCAAAAGCGAAATGTTTATTTAGCTTAAATCAAGTCTAAGTCCATGCAGCTGTTGCCTGCGGTCTCGACTTATAGTATAGACATGACATATTAAGACAAGAATGTGCAAGATTTTTGGTTTTATATGTCCCCCCGCCCTTATCAAGATCATTTCAGAGAAGCCGTTTCCCCTAAAGTGATGCAAAGCTTCGGCGGTAAATGTTTGCGATTTATAGAAGCCTGCAGCTGGATGCTAATTGTAGTGTGTCGTGATGAATCGGGTTTGTTTCGCACACTTTTTTTTTTATTTTTTATTTTTTTTAATCTGGTGCAAAGTCTCAATGGAGGCTCATCAGGTGCATGAACTAAATTTCCACAGTGCAGCTAAAAGCCGTGAGGGTTAGGGTCAGCAACGATGTGACGTCACCTCAATTAATAACAGAGACGAGTGGAGTTAGTTTTGCATTTGTCAATTGCAGGAAAACAAATCGGGCAAAAGGTTCCATCACATGGCCCCAAAAAAAAAAGAAAGATTTGGATGCTGTTACTTGCTGTTGAAGTTTTTGTTAAATTAGAAAAAAAAGAGGGAATAAATATCTAAAATATTTTACTATTTAAAACATAAACAAATTATCCATCCATCCATCCATTTTCTGAGCCGCTTCTCCTCACTAGGGTCGCGGGCGTGCTGGAGCCTATCCCAGCTGTCATCGGGCAGGAGGCGGGGTACACCCTGAACTGGTTGCCAGCCAATCGCAGGGCACGTAGGAACAAACAACCATTCGCACTCACAGTCATGCCTACGGTCAATTTAGAGTCTCCAATTCATGCATGTTTTTGGGATGCGGGAGGAAACCGGAGTGCCCGGAGAAAACCCACGCAGGCACGGGGAGAACATGCAAACTCCACACAGGCGGGGACGGGGATTGAACCCCGCACCTCAGAACTGTGAGGCTGACGCTCTAACCAGTTGGCCACCGTGCCGCCATAAACAAATTATGATATACATTTTAAGATTTCTATTTTTAAAAGTAATTCCGTTTTCCAAACTCATTGCAAAAACAAATATTACCACCAGTGGGCACTGTTTACTGCTTTTATGGCTTCCCCCACCTACCAAATTAACATTTTTTTCTAATATTAGTACAGAATTGCATTATCATCTCAAAGAGCTGCAAATGTCTTAAATTAAAAAAAAAATTATACTCCTAGAATATTTTTAGATAAAATAAAACCATACAAAATTAAAATACATTAATAGTACATAAATCTAATGTAGTGAAGGGACATGTTAATTATTAATATTATTATTAATTATTTTTGGTTGGTTTTGGTATTATTAATACTTGTGAGGTCTGCAAACAAAGCCACTTTTAATTAAAAAAAAACCCAACAATGATTACCCTGATTGTATTGATTACAAATATTAAAACAAATATTTAGTCAATGTATATGTATCAATGTAATCACTAATTAAAGAAAATATTTTAAATAATAATCATTTATATTATTATTGAATTATTGTATTCATTTTTTGGTTCATTAAAATGAATGCGATTATATACTTATTTATTGAAGAAGAATACAAAAGAACACTATCTAATCAAATCCAAAGTGCGCATTATGAATCCTTGAATTTATTTATTTTTTCACATTTTTTTTGTGTGGAGGAGTGAGTGAGTATGAGTGTATAGTAGTGTGTACTGTAATTTTTTTTCTCTTCCCCCTCCCCCCCCCCCCTCCCTCGTGGGTCAAGACGCGTGTGGCCTCCATCTGCGTGCGCGGCCTGCGGAACGCGTGCGGATTAGACGCTCGTTATCCTCTTATGAGCCCCTAAATGGCTCCCGCACGATGCTCATCTGCTCTCGAGGACGCGCACGCAGGACCCGGCCAACAAACACATCAATAAATAAGTCAAGAAATACATAACACACACACGCGCGTGCCCACCCGTCTCGCGTCGAGAGCGCGCATTACGCACGGCGGTGAGTGATTTCCCCCCCCCACCCCCGCGCAGCCTTTGCGCGCGCCCGCAGTGACGTGCCCAACCCGAGCTGATCTTTCGGACCCTAATCTCATCAGCTCTCCTCCTCCTCCTCCTGCGGGACGCCGCTTCATCACATAACTTTATGAGTAGTCTTAGTCAGGAAGTGTCGGCGGCGCCTTTTGTGCATGTGCGATGAGCATCTGAGCGCTCGGGAGGAGCGATGGCGAGCCGCAGCTGCGCACGGACTCGGATCTGCACTTTGTTGCTGCACTTTGTCCTCTTTGCGGTGTGCTGCTTGGCCGCCAGGAGGTCCGGCGCCAGGAGAGCCGGTCAGTGAACCGCAGTCCTTTGTCGTCGCCTCGCTTCCCTAAAAGCTCCTTTTTTCCATTTCATTGGAATGCCAGTCAAGTGCAGTGATGGGCGGGGTTTCCAAATTGGGGAGCGCGGGCCCAAAATGTGGACTATGTCAGTTTGTATGTGGTCTTTTGTGTTCTTTTTTATCATTTGTTCATGTTCGATATATGTCCGTATTATGATGGCATGTGATCGATTTCTTTCATTTGATTGAAACATTTCGTCCCTAAATCAGTCTACGGTATAGAATGTGTGTGCGTGTGTTTCTATAATAAGCATTATGGTGAATTTGTCTTCATGAAATATATAACCGTTTAATCAAATTATTATGGAAATGAATGAAATTTGTTTGTCTTACATTATTTCATTTAAAAAAAATTGTGCTTAGTGTGCGGGTGTGTTTGTTTAGAAGGGGTTTTTGCGCAAGTCTGCGCAAATGATTATGTGCATGGGTGTCCTATTGTTTGTGCGTGTGTGTGCGCACGCGAGTGAGTGCACCCAATCTATCTCTCTATCCATCTACCCACCTATCTCTATATTTTTAGACCTGTATCTCTCTATCTATGTCGATATCTATCTATGTCTGTCTGTCTGTGCATCTCTCTAGCTAGCTAGCTATCTGTAACTTTTTGTATGCGTCCCTTTAAAGCTGAAAGTAGCACCACACATCACACAATGAGGTACAGTGGGAGGCAAAAGTATGTGAACCCTTTGGAATTCAATTTCGGTATAAATTGGTCCGATCATCTAAATCACAAGAATAAATAGTCTGCTTAAACTAATACCAAACAAAAAAAAGACATGTTTTCATATTTCTGTCGAAAATAAACATTCGGTTAACTGGTTAACTCTCCTTTTGGCAGTAACAACCTCAACCAAACGTTTCCTGTCGTTGCAGATCAGATGTGTGCGACAATCAGGTTAAATTTTGAAACCGTTCCTCTTTACAAAACTGTTTAGCAAGATTTCGGACATGTCTGGTGTGATTAGTTCTCTTGAGGTCATTCCACAGCATCTCAATCGTATTGAAGTCTGGACTTTATACATAGTGTAGAATTGTAAAAAAAAAATTAATTAAAATAAAAAAAAAAAAAAAAAAAAAGGTTCCAAAAGTATCTCTAAGAGTCTTGATGTTCATCAGTCCATGGTCAGACAAATTGAGGTAATGAGGTAAAAAAAAAAAAAAAAAAAAAAGAAGAGAGAGAGAGAGAAGAAGAACCCTTGAGGGTCAGCTAAAGACTTACACAAATCACTGGCACAGGCCAACATCTCTATTGTCAAAGCTACCATATGTAAAACATTAAACAAGAATGACGTTCATGGGAGGACACCAACAAGAAAACAATTTTCTGTCTAAAATAAACATTGCTCCACGTTTGAAGTTTGCTTGAAAGAACTTGGATGTTCCACAGCACGACTTTCAAAATTACAACTATTCTGTGGACAGATGAAACCAAAGTTGAATTGCTTGTGAGGAACACACAATGCCATGTGTGGAGGAAAACTTGCACACCAACATCAAAACCTTATTCCAACTATGACGCATGGTGTTGAGCGCATCATGGAATGGGGTTGCTTTGAAACCCCACAGCCTGGACAGCTCGCTATCATCAATGGAAACATGAACTTCCAAGTTTATTAAGATATTTCGCAGACCATCTTGAGGCTATTTGTCCAACAGTTGAAGCTCAAAAGAGGATAGGTGTTGCAACAGGACAACGATCCAAAAACACAGAAGCAAATTAACAACAGAAAGGCTTCCGAAGAAGAAAATACATGTTCTGGACTGGCCCAGTCAAAGTCCTGACCTCAACCTGATTGACCATGTCCTCAAGAAAGCTATTCACACCAGACATCCCATTTCTTTGTTTCTTTGTTTTTTTGGGGGGCTAATTCTCGCTTTTTTAGCAAAACAAAAAAATCTTTGGGGGGGGGGAGGGGGGGAACACAATCGATTTTTTTCATGAAAACGCTTCTTATGATATTTTCCTGCCTATTCACGCATTTTTCAGCCCAAAAAAAGGATTTGTTTATTTGATTTAATCTTAATTAATTTAATTCAATAATTTAATTTTTTATTTTTGGGGGCGAAAAACGCATGAATGAGCAGGAATCTTTTTTCATGGCAATTAAAATAGGCGTCCTAGTAGCTGCCTACACCATCTGCACTTGACTAAACAAACACTTTTGTAATAGAGGTCGCCTTGAACTCACATCAGGTGTACCTAATGTTTTGTCCAATGAGTGTCTAAATCCAGTGTTGTAAATCCCAAAGACGACAACAAAGTACGGCCCCCGAGGCGCACACTGGGTGCTTTCTTTGTTTTCTCATCACCGGGACATTTTCCTCGTGTCGTAGCCGCGCCCTGTTCCTCCTCGCCCCCTATCGCTTCGCATCACATCTCGCCGGTTCGATCCCTCGGGCTGCATGCGAGCCACACAGTCCAGGCTGTCACACGCAGCTCGTTGACATTTGGACTTGTGTGGTGGTCTTTGACGAGTGGGTTTCTGTGTCACTCCACATCAATCACGTCGATGTTAGCATTAGCATTAGCATAGGCACAGACATTCCGAAGGAGCACAACGACGGAAGGTCTGAGGTCCAACACAATCCGTTCTGATGATGTTAGCGTTAGCAAAGGCACAACCTCTAAGGTCGACCAGGAGGCCCAGGTAAGCCTCTGGTTTTGTTTCAAAGCATTTTTTTTTTTGACCTCCGTCATGCAAGTATACAAAGAAGTTAACCACATTAAAATGTCCAATACGTCACAACGTATCACACCGATCCCCTGATAAAAGGCAAATACACCGCCCAAGTGACAAGTGTCGTCCAATGCCACGGGATCCGATATTTTTGCAGTGTTTGGGCTGAAACCACTTTTGAGCTTTTTATTGATTTCCCACTGAAGTCTTTGTCTCAACGCTGACATTTCCCCCTTTGAGATATTAAGGCTGGGCCGCAACGCTGTACGCTCATTAAAATGGCTTCCTGGTGCTTCTTAGGCCCCACCAGCTCACCATTGATCTCCTCAGCTGAGCAAGCGGCACATGAGTCACTCCGTCCTACTTATCATCCCCACAACTGAATGATGGATGGATGGAAGGATGGAGGGATGGGATTGGATGTTGGATGACTTGATGATAAATGACAAACTGGATGGTTGGGTGGATGGATGGATGAATGAATGAATGCATGGAGAATGGAAGGATACATGGATGATGGGTGGATGAATGAATGAATAGATGGAGGATGAATGAATAAATGATGGAAGGACAAATGTGTGATGGCTGAACGATGGATGGATTGATGGCTGATGAATGGAGTAATAGATGGAGGGTGAGTGAATAAATGATGGAAGGATGGATGGTTGGGTGAACTGCAGATGAAAGAATGATAGAAGGATGGATGATGATGGATGTTGGCTGAATTGATGATGGGTTAATGATGGACAGAAGAATAAATGTGTCTCCTTACTGTGGCCAAGAGAAGCAAATACAGAAGAGCCTTAGTCTCCTTCGTTGCTGTTGTTTGTTTATCAATCAACTTTTGAGTGTTTCTGTTTTGGTTCGGTTTCGACTTCCTGACTTGGTTCCCATTTTGATCCGGTGGCCTGTTTTGTCGACTTTAGATCGTTTGAGTCCCCCGTTGGACATCCAGTTGGAAAGCGTCAACTGCAGCGCCTTCAGCGTGCGATGGAAGATGCCGCGGCGACATGTCAGCACCATCACCGGATACAAGGTTGTCACACGTCTCGGCTTGACGCTTTCAATTACAGGGGCGGCGCACTGGCTGAATTCCATTTTCTCTTCTATAGTCATCATCACGTCTTTTGCCATCACTGGTGCGCTTCTGTGTCCTTAGGGGGGGGGGAGAAAAAAAAATGGAAAAATAAAATATGCAAACTACACTTCTGGAGTTTCGCCTTTAAATGCTTACTATAGTAAGTTTAGAAAGAGAATGGATGGCTTTTTGTTTTAAATACATGTGAGGTCCATTAGCTTGATCATGAAAATATGAATGAATTCATCCAAATGTGAAATAATTCAAATGTCAATTCAATTGTAAGATATAATATTTAATAATTATACTGAGCCTATTTAATAGGTCATTTATTTCATAACCTTTTTAAATGAAATGTATATTTATTTAATTGCAATTTTATGATAATAATAATAATAAAGACTTTAAATAAATAATAGAAACTTCTAGTAAATGAACACCTTCTAGTAAATAGAAATACCACGTGATAATAAAGATTCAAGTACATAAATACAAGTCATGAAAATGCCATGAAATAATCACAAAAGTCTAATACATATATAATACGAGAAAATAATTACAAATTCTAAAAATGAAAATGCCATAGGATAATTGAAAAAAATATTAAAATTCAAGTTAAGAAAGAAATTAAATAAAAAAAATCAAAGGACTAATACAAACTTGAGTATATAAGTATGCCCTGAAATAATAAGGAATCGTAATAAGAATTAAAAAAAATCATTCAATTATGACAATTTTTAGTAAATGAATACAAAGTCTAGTAAATAAAAACAAAAAAAGCCATTAATTACAGGTGCTATTAAATAATAAACAAATCTAGGAAATGAATACAAATGCCATTCAATACTTTAAAAGTTCATGAAATATATAAATACATTATTATTAAATAGGTTCAATATAATTTTAAAATATTATATTTCATCGTGTAAATAATTAATGGATTCAATACAACTGCCTTTATTTAAGGCCTGTATGCATGAGATTATGCTAACAAAATAAATCATGAGAATAACAACCAAAAGTATTAGTTTGCCATTCTTTCACCACTGCCATTCCCATGACAAGCATTGCAAAATGAAGAAGAGTTGACGAACAGTTTCCACTCTTTTTGACTGTGTAATTACGTCCATGCGAGCCACTCACACGGGCGGCTTTTAGAGTGCCTGTCAAACAGACTCCGCAGCGGCACCGTGGCCTTGAGGCGACCAATTGCGTTTCCAAATTGGACGGAACCTGCCTTTTAGCGCCACGCTTTTATCAAAACGACCTCTGACGGCTGAGGTCTCCGTGCCTCACCAGACCTCGTTTCAGCCACCGCCGAAGGAGTAACTCTGCACGTCAACGTTAGCATTACATCCCGTTTGATAAGAAGGAGCCCTGATGAGTAAAGACGTAGACTGCTACGTTTAGCGTCTCACAATGCCATATGCGTGATCAAAATGAAAGCGTGTTATGTGTGGTCGCCGCTATTTCAATAAATCAGCTACCCTTACTTTTTTTCTTTGGCTGCTACTCTAACGGAGAGATGTCAGGAGCGAAAGTAATAGAAAACGTCCCAAATCAAATTGACACTTTCCTGCGTGGATGTCCATTTTCCCTCTGCGAGTTATCAGCGCGTGCCTGTCGTACGCGCTGTCGCGCTGCACGTCGGCCTTGAGGGAGGTTGATTGTTGTTTTATCACAGATGCCGTTTATGTTTGTTGCAAAGACACAAGCCTTTGTTTCCCTACCGAATAGTTGTTGCTCTGCACATTTAGTTAGAATTGTTGGCTAGCTATTTTGACCATCATGCGGCAGCAATGATTCACATGGGCGCTTTTCACTTTGCAGAAAACGAAACCTTACGAAGCAATTTCAACTCATGCCATTAGTAACCGAGTTGCTTCGTGATGCAATGAACATGACTGGAATGCTATTGTTTAACACATAAGCCACAGTCAAGAGTTTCATGAAATAAATCACAAATACAGTAGTCCTTCACTATATCACTTATTCACTAATTGCAGGTTTAATACATGCAGATTTAAACAAATAAATATCATGTTTATCGATGGTGCGCTGTGAGCAGATAAAATTAAATGAGATGCATTAGATCGGTCGGGCCAGAGTAATGGTTTTTAAAAATATAATTTTGATCATGTTCTACTGTCAGGTCGCAGAAACATTTTTAACGTGACGTAAAGGTTTTTAAAAAAAAAACATTTTCAAACAGCAAACTCCAGCTTTAAGCACTTTATTTGATTACGTCCAATTTTGACTTTTTATTGACTTGCTCGCATTTTGAACTTTTATTTAGGAAATGAGAGAACAGCACAGAGTTGTGCTCACAAGTTTGATTCCCCCAGCAGAATTTGTAACATGTGTACCAGTCTTTAAAGAAAACATGAGTCATCATTCAAAACAAATTCATTTCCATTTTTAAATAGGATTCCAATTAAACTATGAGGCATTTTAGAAAAAGCACAATCATGAAACAAAACATACAACTAAAGAAAATAATGAGGTGGTCCCTGTTCAGTCATCAGTCATATTTTGGTTTTTTCCGCCGAATGTTTTGAACTCCTGTTTCCACACCGCCAGTTCCGCACAAATGACAAAATTATTAACGGTGAATTAAATGCATATTCTGGCTGTATTTATTTGTGTACACTGATCGTAGTTGACCCTTCTTGACCTCGATTGGGTCCTCCCTAATTGCCGTCGCCCATTAACAAAGTGTGAATCAGTGTGTGCTCGGACCATATGTCCGAACTAAGAGGATTAGTCAGCGAGCTGCACTTAGCTCCCAAACAACTCACAGATGAACTTAGTGTGTCTGTGTTACCTCCGCCAAGGAGGTTATGTTTTCATTGCCGTGAGTTTGGGAAGTCCCATTACATCATAAGCGGGAATTCTTCAAAGATTTCATGTTTAATAGGTTTTCTAAGAATCCACGTTAATTGTGTCATATATCGCTCACAAAAATGTTCAAAAAACCCATTTCGGAATGCTTGAAACTGAGAAGAAAAAAAACCAATCAACTCTGGAGTTTGACCTGGATCTGATCCAGATTGCGTATTTGGCGTCAATCTGAAGAATCCAATTTAACATGATTAGAGTCTTCTATCTCTTTCAAATCAGATCATCAGCTCTGTTCCTGCTTATGCAGGATCTTATTGCTCATCACTAGACTAAAACCTCATTTTAGCCCTTAAAGACTGTTTACACATTGATTTAAGCCTTGGCGGTGGTCTTTGGTCTGGTTTCTAGACGATGTCCTTGTGTGCGTTTTAGATATTCTACACGGAGATCAAAAATGGCCGTCCCTTCGGTACGGCCTCTGTGATGGAAGTCCCTCTCAGTTTGGACATGCTGACTACGGTGAGTCTTGCCATTTACTATCACTAGCAAGCAGAGCTGCAGTGTTGTTGGATGCTGAACGCTTAAAAACAGTTTTAATAGTGCTGTGCAATAACTGCAAGAGAACGGTATCGAGCGGGTACCAGGAAAATATGAGGCCGATAATGATAGCGCTATGGTAACAATAACAGCGTAAATATTACAAATGTTTAATTTTAAGGTTTTTTCAAATTACTTCATCTTTTTTTTTACGCGGTAATTTAAATTTTAATGTTTATTTATTTTTTTTTTTTTTTTTATTTGCTTGTGTTGTCCCTCCCACCAAAGGGCCAATTTGATGGACAGGCAAGCTTTGTAAGTATATTTTGTTTTATGTGACACATTTTTCTGTGTATCTGAGCTAATAAGAACTACAGTGGGCCTCCTCCATTTTTGTCATTTTGCAAGAGAGTGATTAAAGGTTTTATGGCTGCAATCAAATTCTGGGGGATTTTTATGTTGGCAATGATGACCTTTTCTGGATACTTTTTTTTTTTTTTTTTTTTTTTTACAGAAATGGTGTTTTTTCTTCAGATTTGACTTTTTGCCCAAAATAATGATTTTGTACTTGGAAACAAAAACAAAAAGTTTAGTGCATTATTGGTCTAAGTCCACTATTTGATAAAAAGATGACAAATAATATTGACTTCTACTAACATGCAGATGCACTGGCACACAAGCTGAAGCATGTCTTTCTGAATCCATCTCTGAACTTCACTTTTTGTGGTGTTTTTACGGGAGGTAACGCCGAGCTTCATGGGCGCGGCCATCTTGGAAATGGGAATCAGGGAAAGTGCTGAGAGCAATAAAAGACCCTGTGTGTGAAAATTGAAACTAAACCTTAATTCAGACCAGTATACATCTGAAAGATAAGCAATCTTTTCTCTATTAATTTCTGCACTTAACTTAAAAATTGAGTTAGCCCACTCTAGTTCTCCGTGGCTCATCTCTAAAGATGGTTTGTCATAACTTTGTGTTTGTGCACCTTGTAGGATGTGGACATTGGTAACCTAAAGGTGAACACCAAGTACCGAGTGAGCGTGGGCGCCTCCGGCTGGGCTGGCGAAGGTCGCCCCAGTGTGCCCCGAGACGTCGGCACAGCCTCACATGGTGACGAGGAAAAAGGAAACAACACCATGACGCCGTTCATTTCTAACGCTCAAATTCGTTATTGAATTTGCTCATTTGCCGCCAGATACGTGCATGCCGCCCTCACCCCCGACCGAGCCCGTCGTCGTGGCGATATCCGACACGGAGTTGGCATTGTCGTGGCAGCAAGGGGAGAGCGAGGGCAGCGCGCCTGTCCTCCACTTCCTGGTTGCTTACATCAGGTGAACCGTCATTTATCATGATTATGTTTTCTACTCTGTGTATTATTTGATATTTATTTAAAATTGTATTGTGATTTATTAGATTCTGTTGTTTTACTGCTTCAGTGGGATATACTGGATTTATTGCTTAGTTTACGTGATACTCTTTCTATATTTATCATAATACATTTTTGATATACAATTTTATTCATTTAGAACTTATTTTATTTATCATTGAATATTTTTGGTACAATGTTACAATATCACTATGGTTTTACACATATGGATAGATAGCTAGCTAGATAGCTAGCTAGCTAGATAGATAGATAGATAGATAGATAGATAGATAGATAGATAGATAGATAGATAAAATTGTAATTGTATTTATTTCAATTCTTTTGTCCCGATCACTTCATAATTTATTTATTTTGTTAATTAAAAATGGAATGTTTAAATTAAAATATATAATTTTCAACATCGGATTTTTGTTATTTAGAATGTATTTTATTAAGAATTAATAACTGGACATTTGTATTCATTTTAATGTATAGTTTTAAAATATGTTATTTATCTATCATTTATTTAATATATCAATTTATTTAATATATCAACTTAATTTTTCGTCATTGATATTGTTATACATTTTTATTCACAATAAAATTGTACATGTTTTTAAAACATAATTTAATTTCTTTATAATTTATTTATATATTTCCGGATTGATCTTTAGTACATAATTGTTATTATTTACAATTTATATATAACATAAAATGTTCTAATACTTGCGTTTATTGATGTATTTGTTACAGTACTCATCTAATACTTAATAGTATCTCGGCCAAAAAAAGATGCAATCCTTCAATTTGAACAAAATTGTGACCTTTTACCAGTCATATCAAATAAATTAATCCTAAAATGTAAAATGTTATATCTGCTTTGACACTGGCAGTGGCGATAATCAGAAGACCTTGTGTACTGCATTCCATGCATCTGCTCCGTGCAATTTGTCCTCGTCAAACTCGAAACCGATGTTTCCAAGTGTTTATTCACAGTAGCTTAAAATACTTTTTTTTCCTTTGCACAATACCGTGCACGCTATGAATTTCAAGTCATGGATGTCTTTTGGTGTGCCAATGAAACAAAGCTCATCCATTGTGTGAAGACAATATTCTGAGGAAGGAGCGTCTTGGGGGCGTGCGACAAAGAGGCTTCTCATGTCTAGACAAGTCCAACACAGATACAGTCAGGCACACTTTTCCATCCGAGTCCCTTGGCGGGTTCGCTCAGAGACGACGACGACGACGACTACAAGGCGGCTCGCGCTTGAAACCCACCTCGCTTACCACCCCGCTGTGATGCCGCCGCGCCAAGATTGACTTGGATATAAAAAGCATAAAGGCAGCTGTTGCTCTCGTCTTGACAAAGACAGACGCAGGCGGACGACTGATCAGAATTGATGTTGTTTCCTTACAAACGAGACACACGTACACACACACACACGTGCGCCAACGTGACTGCAGGCCATCGACATCAGGTCACGTTACCGTACGTCAACGCCGCAAGGACGCTCGGACCTGACAGGCAGACAGGAATAAATGCCAGAATTCAGCGTTTTACCATGCGGTTCATACAGTACACCCAAGACAATTAACGTCACCGTAATATTAAACATACAGTCAACGGCCCATTTATCGCATGGGATACATTGTACACCCACCCACGATTGGTGGAAATCTGTCATACAGACAGAGAGAGAGAAAACATTTCATATTTTTTTCCCTGCTACACACCTAAACACATTTAAACTTATTTAAAAAAAAAAACACTTTTTAACGTCAACCTTAGCACGTGTTACTACTCTGTTGCTGTCAAAACATGGCAGACTCTCAATAAAACATCACTTTGAGGAATCCAAAAGGAGAAATAAAGGGGCAAAGCAAAATTTGTCACACAGTAAAACAAACACATAAAATAATAAAGATAAGCTAAAAAGATAAACGGATAAAGAATATGCCTGTGGGAATTGTTACGTTGTCTGGCTACGTGTGTTGCTACCGTTTGTGTTCAAATATATGTCGCTCAATAGGGTTCTATCGGTACAACATTGATGCTATTTTTTAAATACACGACGTGCAATTCTGTTTTGTATTTAGTTTGACAGAAAACTTCAGCTGGGAGTCGCAATCAACAAATAGAAGTATCTTTTTTCAAGAATTTCGTTTACTATCTGCAGAAGTGCTGCTTGTTGTGACGTGAGTTGAGTTTCGCTGCCACCATGTAGCGCTCGTTTCTCAAATTTCTGCTCACAAGTCAAAGCAAAAATCAGCTTGGTGACGGCTCGTATCTCCAATAACTCCTAAGTCGAGGTATTGCCGTATATGATGTATGAGTGTGGTTCTTCACCTCCTCAGTGGGTAAAGTGCCTTGAGATTACTTCAGGCGCGAATTGGCGCGATATAAATCAACATTGGCTTGACCACGTGTTATTTGTTGAAAAACTTACCTGTTTGCTGTTTACATGTGTTCATGCCAAAGAAATAAAAGCATTGCTTTGCCACCATCCTGTGGCATCTTGCTGCCAAGGAACTAGGTTGAAGTGAGTTGTGGAGCTTCATTCAGACAGAAGTAATGCTTTTCCGCCACCTTGTGGCATCTATAGGCAATTATAAACCTATGTGCTTGGTCCTTATCCCTTTATACAATAGTCACGGTAGAATATTTATAATTGATCTCATCAGAAGGTAGATCCCACTTCTGATACCCTTGTAAAAACATACTTAGGCTCACGAAAAACAAACAAAAAAACACTGGAAAATATGAAATATGAGGGTTTTACAGTATGTTTGACCATAATTGCCTACATTTGTATTTCTTTTGGACCATTGAACCAGTGTCAAATGAAAAAAATATTTTTGTTTCTTGTCTCATTCTACAGGCCGGAAATGGACACGGAGTGGACGTACATCCGCGAGGCCATCGAGAGCAACTCCATGGTGCTGAAGGGCCTCATACCCGATACCGAGTACCAGTTCATCATCCGAGCCGTCAACGTGCATGGCGCCAGCCCGCCCAGCCACGTCAACAGCCCGGTGCGCACCCTGGGTAAGGCGCCGCCTCGTCCCCTGTCCTCACACCCACCCACTTTCGAACACACAATATTGAACTAATAGATGAACTAAACTTGATTTTCAATTTGATGAAAAGGACCAAGACAATGGTATTTACCGTTCATCATCACATGAGCAGTGTGTGTTAGTGGGTCACTGTGTTACCGGAACACAGATGGAAAAAAAGTCATTCACTTTATTCATGTGTGTGTGCGTGTGCGTGCGTGAGTGCGTGCGTGCGTGTGTGTGTGTGTGTTAAGAGGAGAAGGGGCGAGGTAGGCAGGACTGAGTGATATTAAAACACACATGACACTCACATGTGGTGTATAAGCCTGCATCAAATGTAATGTCGTTAATGGATCCTAAACCAGTTAATCTACACAACAGTGTTTGAGCATGTGTGTGTGTGTGTGTGTGTACGTGTGTCTGTGTGTCTGTGTGTGTGTGCGGATTGTCTACCTGCAGAGATAGATGAATATACAGTAAATATGATAATAGAGAGAGATTCAGATGATGATAGATGGATAGACTATGAGGGTCCGTTAGGGACATTATTCAGGATTAGCTATCAAACTTACTATTCAAGTGCTTCCACACACACACAAAGTACTGAAATGCTCTCATAAACACAACTCAAACACTCCCATACGAATGAGTCTTGCTCTCATAGAGACTACTCAAACACTCTCATGGGGACTACTCAAACACTCTCATGGGGACTACTCAAACACTCTTATACACACACAAGTCTTGCTCTCATAAAGACCACTCAAACACTCTCGTAGGCACGAGTCTTGCTCTCATAAAGACTACTCAAACACTCTCATAAAGACTCCTCAAATGCGTTCACGCCAATCACATTATCACACACGTCACTGGCTTTCACGGGTTCATGTCAATCATACTCACACGTGAATAGTGTAAATCTTTTCAGGCGTTTCAATTCAAAAAGTGAAAGTATAGAGATGCACTGCACACTGCACACACTCAGAGTGAAGTATTTCATATTTAAAATATCTATAATTTTGATGATTATAGCACACAGCAAAAAAAAAAAGCCCCATGTTGAGAAACTAAAATATAACGTCAAACGAAATAGTGAATTAATTCAAGAAATAAAGTGATTTTTAACGTAGAAATTAGGCTGGAATTTGCCCTTTGAAAAGTACTTCAGTGTTTAATTACTCTATGAGTACTAAACAAAACTTTTCAACTATATTCTAATTCATTGAGATGTACCTATATTTAATAAAGTCATGAAATATTTGACTCTGAGTGCGTGTAGTCTGTAGTGCATATCTATATGACACGAGTTTCACTACAATTAAATTCCTTCATTCCCTTTGTCCACCTCATTTTTTGAAATTTAATGTTTAGTTTTACAGTAAACTTAATTTAGGAGCGGCAATTAACAGATTGAAGCAAGCACACTTGGCCTCCTTTTTGAAGAAATGTACACTATCTACATGACTGCTCACGGCACACTCAAAAAAGACATCAGGGTCATAAATCAAGTTTCTGCTCGCAACGAAAAGTGAAAAATCCGACGATTTGGACCTGTAAAGGCTCGTAAATGAGGATATCACTATGATAGAATCATTCAAAATGATTTAATGAATCGATCAAATTCCTGAATAGCAACAAAGAAACGCCCGTTAGAGAGCGACGGCCAGACAAACGGACAGAAGCTGCGCGGTGGACGAGCGTGGTCTCTCAGTGGGGGACCAAAGCGGGTTACGTTCAAGTCTCATCAGACGGGATTAAGGACGGCATGCCAGACCCTCTTCTCTGCCTGTCACACACACGCACGCACCCCCCACAATGCATTGCTTCTTGAATGGACGACAGGGGTGGGCCTGACGCACGAGAGGGGTGGGCCTGACGCACTGGCTCCTTCTCACACAACCCCGCGTGGTGTTGGTTGTGTGTGTGTGTGCGCGCGCAGGGGGTGGGCAGAGATTGTTACACAACAGCAGATTAGTTTTGTGGGGACCCCTCCCCGTGTTCCAGTGCTCAGTATGCAGGATTTAATGTTACTTGGCTGCGCTAATTAGCATTTTGAAGAAACTTTGCTTGCATTCAGCACTGATTCAAAACTCTCCCAACACATTTACTTATGATTCACACTAAATGCTTTTTCGCTGCCACTTACATCAGAATCCGAATCATCTTTATTTGCCAAGTATGTCCCAAAAACACACAAGGAATTTGTCTCCGGTAGTTGGAGCCGCTCTAGTACGACAACAGACATTCAATTGACAGAGAACACTTTGGAGACATAAAGACATTGAGAAAAACAGTCTGAGCAATAAAGGGTTGCTAGTTATCTGGTAATGCCGGTACAATTTATTTATTTTATTTTTTTTTACAATTGTATTGCTTATATGTACTCACTTGTAATGATGAAATGCGTTTATATCAGGGAAACGAAGGTTGTCTGGGTACTGTAGGTACAATAATTGTGTGACTACTTCTACATCTTACCGAATCAACATGAAAGCATTTAAATCAAAAAAGCCAATCGCGACCTCGAGAATCAAAATCAAATTCCGTCACAACCCAAAAAATCGAAATTGAATGGAATCGGGAGGCTCTTAACAATAACCAGGCCTAACGCTCATCCACGTCAATGGCAGTCGCAGCATGAAATACATTTCCCATGGTTGAATAATATTTTATAGTAAAAAAAATACCTGCCTATCTCCGAGAGGGTTTTCAGTGGGGGGTGGCTTTTAACATGTAACGGGGGTGGGACTAAAGCCTCATGTTGGAGACAGACTGACTTTCCTTGCCAAAAATGTGTTTAATGTGACATATATATATATTGAGTTTATATTTTCAGAGACAAAAGTTAGTTTGGGATAAAACCAGCCCCTTTTATTCATGCTATGTTGCGTGACAGCTTTGTTTTTATGCAGTATATTGATCCCAAAGGGAAGATTTTTGTTCATTTGTTGATGTTAAATTGTCACACATTTCAAATGTTTTATAAAGATGTATTAAGGATTGTGTATATTGGGCCATTTTGTCCAAGAGGAAACCCTTTTATTTACTCATTGTCTATGAAGGGGGGGGAAAAATTCCATTCTTTCTGTGAAAGTTGGTACAGTTAAAGCTTTGGGGGGGAAAAAACTATTTAAAAGCCCATATTTTGTTTCTGCTGTGAATAATGTGATTGTCATTGAATTTTTCCTTTTATCGAAAGGGAAAAGAATCAATTTCGATCAGAAAACGTGTTTTTTTTTTTTGTGTGTGTGAAAAAATCTGAAATTGTATTTTAAGGCCACGTCGCCCAGCCGTATTACTGGTGTATCATTGGTACGTCGCTGGTCCACCACTGGTGTATCATTGGTACATCAATGGTAAGCATACTGGTCCACCACGGGTACGCAACTGGTACGACACTTTTCCGTCATTGGTCCACCACTTGCACGTCATTGCTACAATATTTGGTGACGAGTTGGTGCTTCTTCTGTATCTAATTGGTACATCAATGGTGTATCATGGGTGCATATTGCGTAAGTAATTCATCACGAGTGCATGAACAGTGACTCCCTCCACAGGAGCGTCAGACGTGGGCAGCGGCGATTACGGCCGTTACTTCACGGATACGCAGATCAAGGACGACGGCGGTTTTGACACGGACGACTCCGACTATGATATCTTCATCGAGGAAGTAAGTCATGCATATTTTATGATATTAGAATGATTATTCTGCGTTGATTTTTGTTTTGGGGGGGAACTTTGACACGGTTCTCAGCTGAAGCCGTTTCCTAGCATCGGTCAAGATGGCGGCAAGTCGCAGCTTCGCTCTCGTTCTGGTCCGTCGGGTCCGAACACGGTTTACCGCATGAACACCGTGGCGCCCCCCGACGCCACTGCACTCCCCCCGGCCTCTTCTTCCACCGCCACCACTACGTCAGCCGTTTTCCCAGACTTCTCAGATCTGATTTTCCCCACCAGCTCCGAGCGCGACTTTACAACCACCAAAACCGCCACCAGGTACCAGCTTGATTAGAAAGTTTGCTCGATCAACTTCAATGATCCAAATGTCAAAGTGACCCTCGCCAATCCTCTCCAGCACCGCTGCTCCCGCGCGCACCGTCGCCGGCACCATGTCCCCGTGGAAGGGCGAGGTCCCTCGGGTGTACCACCTGACCTGCGACGACACCGTGTGCCCCCCCGACAGCTTCTGCCTCGGAGACTTGGAGAACGGAGGATCGCGGTGCCACTGCGACCTCGGACGTGCCGGCGACACTTGTTCTCGAGGTAAAATAAATCACCTCAACGTATTTTTAAAAATCTATTTAAAATGAAGTGAAATTGAAAATGACTTCAGAGTAAAAAGCAATAATAAATAAATAATAAGTGTATTGCGTGGAATGTTATTTAAAATTTGATATGGGCGCCGGCATTAGCCACCAGTTTCTCAAGCCGCTTGGGAACCGCATTAACTGATTTCACAAGGAACTCTTGTGGGATGGAAGACATAACTTCTCGTATTCGCCCTACAAGTTTTTCCAAAGTCGTTCGTTTGGTAAAATAGACTCCTTTAAACATGGAACATACACAAAGAAATTGAGAAAACTATTACGACATATGAATCAATTAAGTAAGTATTTTAAAATAGGGAGTTGCTTTTCAATCACCCTGTATATATTAGGGGTGGCTCTCCATTGGCACAATCTAATTATATCCGATTGGAACTTAATGAGCAACATGAGAGTGTTTAGTGCTTTTTGTCTTCAGTCGAAAGTATAAATAGAATTTTGTTTTGTTGTGTTGTTCTTCTTTAGAGGTGTCCGTTAAGTTTCCCAGGTTCTATGCCTACTCGCACATGACCTTTGAACCCCTGAAGAACTCCTACCAGACCTTTCAGATCTCAATGGAGTTCAAGGTGAAGCTGAATGGTTTCTTGAAGTCGTTTCTGCTTTCTTCTCCCCAGAACGACGATGAAGTACAGTAAGTAACCGTGTCTATTGTAATTGCGCTTGCGTGTTTGTTGGCGTATGCTTCAGGCGGACGCCGAGGATGGCCTGCTGCTGTATTGCGGTGAGAACGAACACGGCCGCGGAGATTTCGCCTCTTTGGCCCTGCTGCAAGGAAAGCTACATTACAGGTAATGACACATCACAGTGGTCAATAATTTCGGTGGACCCGCTAGGACGCGTGTAGCGCGCACTCACTTTCTTGGGAAAGATAGTTAGGGAAATGAATTTGCCAAAATACTTGCACAGAAAACGAAAAACGTGACCACAAAACACATGATCTGTACTTGCACTTTCACAACTGATGGCGGACAGATGCGAAGTTCACTGCCGACATCTAGTGGCAAGTGGTTGAGGATGACTCCCATTTTTGCTTGTGACACAAAGCAAAAAATGTACCAAGCCACATATTTGAAAAACTAGCACTGGACTACTTTTACTGCTACTACTACTACAACTAAGCTGCTCTTTAGAGGCTTTATCTTTTATAACTGTTACACTGTTGGTACATTGTTATTACAAAGAAAAGTTGTTTATTGTTTTCCTAATCAAAACCTTTTGCACTACTGCTGTAATTTCTGCTCATTGGTCATTTTGATGCTATGTGTATTATTACACTCTTCTTACATTGTTATTGTACACTTCAAAAAGCCATTGTTGTTTTCCTGGTAAAAACAATTCTGCTACTACTACTGCTTTAATTTGCCTTTCACTGTGATTTTAACAAGCTAAAGTGGTCACTACACTGTTATTACATGTATTTTTACATTACATTTGAATTGTAAATTAGAATTTTTTTTCCGGATGAAAACAATTTTCATGACTGCTTTACTTTGTATTTTATGGTTGCGTCTATTATTACTATGTTATTACATTGTTAGTACACACAAATAAGTCACATTTGTTTTCCAGACCAAAACAATTGGCACTACAGAGTTAATGAGGACAAGCAGAATATAAAACGGATGGATGGAGGGATGCTTTCGATTTGTACTTAATGGTGATTTTGAAGACGATGGCTATTATATAATATTATTAATACACTCTTATTGCATGTAGCGTTGGATTAAAATGTTATCCAAAAATAAAGACATGTTTTACGGTCGAAACAATTCCCACTTCTGCTTTAACTGCTACTTCGTTGTAAATTTAGAGGCTATCGCTACTATAACAGTACATTTCAATTTTCTAAAAAAACTAAGGTTTGTCATATTTGCCGTTTTCCTGATTAAAACGAACAATTATCAAATTGCAGGTTTAACTGCGGGACAGGCGTCGCTCAGATCGTCAGCGAGAGCCGCGTGGTCATCGGTCAGTGGCACACGGTCACCGTCTTCAGGGACGGCATGAGCGGCTGGCTGCGACTGGACAACGACACGCCCATATCTGGCCGATCGCCGGTAACGACACCAGGTTTAATAATCGCCATTAAAGGTCGCCAGTGCGCCTAACGAAGCGCCCCGCGACTACATACCTTAGTTCCACAAATAGTGGCTCTGGTGGTCGCTCTAATTGACGCTGTGTACCCGTTGGTCCACTTCAGCCAAATAAAACCACCTCAAATACACACCACCATTTTCCTATACGGTTAGGAATCTAGCTAGGTAAATGTAAATACGTGATATGTAAGAGTTAAACGCTAAGCCCATTTGAATGATGTTGCTAACCAAAACAGCAGTACCTAAACAAACTGGACTTTGTGGAACTATGCTGTGGAAAAGAAGTTCTGTTTCGCCATTCAGGGCCAGTACACCAAGATCACGTTCCGCTCGCCGCTGTACATCGGGGGCGCTCCGAGCGCCTACGGGCTGGCGAGGGCAACGGGCGCCGGCGGAGGCTTCGTGGGCTGCATTCAAAGCTTGAGCCTCAACGGCAAGGCCACCGACGTCAGACCGTGGCCGCTGGGCCGAGCGCTGAGTGGCGCCGACGTAGGTGGGCGCACCGCGTGGCGTACTTACAGAGCAGACGCACGCGATGCGGTCAACGCCGTCTTCCGACATTGCCGCTTTTTTGCGTGCGTGTTTGCAGGCGAGTGCAGCGACAGCGTGTGCGACGTGGTGGGCTGCGGTAACGGCGGCGTGTGCTTTGCCAACCGCGCCGACGGCTTCATCTGCCTCTGCCCGCTCGGCTTCAGGGGCGCTCTGTGCCAAGACAGTGAGACCATTCTTCTTTCTTCATTCATTCTTTTCATTTGTGTTTTACTGTTCTTAATCATGTGAGTATTTTGCCTGTCCTCTCTGTGCATAACCATAACGTACTACTTAGCTCTTCTTTTTATTTTATATGTTTCTGTTATTCTAAAAGAATTTTATCTATATCTTTTATTTACTTATTTTACTACTTGTATAAAACAAATTAGATAGTATACAATTCTATTTTTATAGACTAGACTGGACACAATCTGAGTACAACTTCAATGGAACTAATGTATATTTTATTTTATCTTAATAGGTAAAACAAGTTTCACCTGTTTTTGTTTACTTTTTCTTTTTTTGTTTCTAATTTAATTTGTTCGATTCAATTTTGATTTCAAATGTATTTCGATTAAAATGTTTAATTGAAACTTAAATTGGATTTACTTTCAATCTCATTTACTTATTTTACGAATTGATTGATCATAATGATAATAATAATAATTATAATAAAAATTAATAATATATTTTTTAAAGATTTTATATATATATATATATATATATAAGTGACTTAAAAATAAAGACCCCCGCAAAACGTATTTTTTTTTTGCCAGGTTTCTCGCTGTCCTCGCCGCTCTTCAACGAGACGATGTTGTCTTACGCCGTGGTGCCGTGGCCTCAGCCCTCCCAGAACTATTTGTCCTTCATGGAGTTCGAGATGACCTTCCGGCCGTCGGCGCCCGACGGCACGCTGCTGTACAGCGACGACGACGGCAGCGGCGACTTTCTGGCCATCAACCTGCTGGACGGATACGTGGAGTTCAGATTCGACTGTGGCTCGGGCGGGGCTGTTTTAAGGTACTCGGGTGGTGAGGATTGATGTCAAACGAGCGAATTTCATCCAATCCGGTGGTAACGCTCTAGTACAGAGAGGTACTATAACAATATTCACTGGCATATATTCTTCCTAATCTGTGAAAAACGAGTTAAATTCATAAAGTTATATTGCGACTTTCTTCTTCTGCTCTTTTTATCTTCATGTAAGTGTGTAGCTCCATGCATGCACCGCACCACACTGCCCCTAAGAGGCCAAGGCATGCACAGCAGGGGGAGCAGATATTTATTTTTATTTATTGTTTTTTTAATGCTCTTACTTGTTACTCATTTATTTTCTGGTTGTTCCTTAAGTTGAGTTTCAAAGTGGAATTTTGGTACTGCGATCAATTAATCAAGTGTTTTTTATACATAGAGATAATAACCCCCAAAAAGTTTAGAAATCAATGAATAATGATTTTGATTAATCGTTAGTATAATATCAATCAAAATGTTTGTGACTCATCTGCAGCATATTCCACATGCTTGATGACACGTGTCATCAAGTGTACAAGTGTAACGATGCACAACTTTGACATCAACAAATGAAAAACAGCTTTTCAATAGTGCCCACAAAGCATAAAACATTTGACCGATGATTCCACTGTACTATGTGATGTTTGTCTTGTTGTTGTTGTTTTGCAACATATTCACATTCCAATGCTTTAATGATTTTCATATTTGAATGCCTCAGGAGTGAAGAGCAGATCGGAATGGACGCTTGGCACGAGCTGAGGGTGTCCCGCACGGCCAAAAGCGGAATCTTGCAAGTGGACAGCCAGAAGGCAGTTGAAGGCTTTGCCGAGGTACTTGCACTTTTCAACCACAAGGGGGCGGTCGAACTCCTCTGTAGAATTCCTTCAACTCAATGCCGTGCGCGCGCGCGCGCGCGCGCGCGCGCGCGCGTGTGTTTAGGGAGCTTTCACGCAGATCAAATGCAGCTCAGCGCTTTACATCGGTGGTGTACCACACTATGACAAAACCAAGAGGACTGCGGGCGTCTCCAAGCCCTTCACGGGAACCATACAAAAGGTATCAAAATCCACACATACAGTGCCACATACCGTTTTGCCCCACAAAATTGAACATGAACGTGATGCACGTCTGTTATTTTACATTCTTAATAATTCCATAAAAGTGGAAAATGAAGTTCACCACTCAAAAACGCTGTTAATGTGAGGAAAAAAGACAATAAAACACGCTATTTTTACTTTCATGTCGAGGCACTTTGCATTGTATGCTATTATTATTATTATTATTATTTTACATTTTTAGTAATGTCGTGAAAGTGTGAAAAGAAATTCACGACTTCAGAAGACACTGTTAATGTTTGGACATACAATTTAAAAAGCAGATGGTGTTGCATCTCACATTTAACCTTCTTTAAAAAAAAAAATGCCATAAAAGTGTGAAAACAAGTTAACCACTAAACATAAGTTAAACACAGAATAGTATAACACATAGTCTTAACTTTATTAGCAATGGCAGGTCCCATTGTATCTCATTTTTTTCATTAGTTTTCAATAAAACTCTAAAATGTACAAATAAGTTAGATACCAAAAAAAAAAAAGGACTGTTAATGTTAGGGTATATAAACAAATAAACATTAAGTCACAACTTTAATGTCGAAGGCAGTTTGTGTTGCCGGTGATTTTAATGCCACAAAATTTGTCAAAGTAGTAAACACTTAAAAATGAGTAAAAAGTCAATTAACTGCTCAGTCTTAATGTTATTGACGATGGCAGTGCGCATTGCATCTCATTTTTAACCTTCTAAATCATGTCACCAAAGTGTAACAAAAAAGGTTAACCATGAAAAAATGTTATGTCATTAAAAACAATAAAACACTGAGTCTTAATTAGGTTTAAAAAAATGTTCAACAATGCCATAAAAGTCAAAAGAATTCAACCACCAAAAAGTGTACAAATATGTTCCTGTTAATGTTGGGACATAAAAACAATAAAAGTCGTAAGTAGGTGACTGTATGACATTTTTAACTTTCTTAATATTGCCATCAAATTGAAAGTTAACCCCTAAAAAACTGTCAATATTAGGACAAATAAACAAAAAAACATTCAGTCACAACTTATGGACAAAGACGCATTGTATTGCATTATTTAAATTTTTTTTGTCATCACACTATTTAAAGCAGCAAAGAAAAAGAGTTAAAAACAATGAAACACTTGGTCTTGAACGACGGAGGCAGTTTTGCGTTGCACGTCATTTGTATATACCACAGAAGAAGAAGTTGACCACTAAAAAAAGCAGGTTCTCTCGTCCTAGCTGGTCCTGAACGATCGCAGCATCCCCATCACGAGCGACTCGGCGGGCGGCGTCAATGTGGCCAACTCGGAGCACCCTTGCGTGCAAAGCCCTTGCGCCAACGGCGGCACCTGCAGGCCTAAGTGGGACGCCTACGAGTGCGACTGCCCCCTCGGGTACGACGGCAGGCACTGCCAGAAAGGTCCGTTCACCGCACGCTGCGTTTGGTCCGGGATGACGTTACAAATTTGAATGTTACGGCGTCGTTTATGGTGAATGCAGCGCTTCTCATACTGGGACTGAACTATGTCGCAGGGATTCATCCATCCATCCATTTTCTGAGCCGCTTCTCCTCACAAGGGTCGCGGGAATGCTGGAGCCTATCCCAGCTATCTTCGAGCAGGAGGCGGGCTACACACCGAACTGGTTGCCAGCCAATCGCAGGGCACATACAAACAAACAACCATTCGCACTCACATTCACACCTACGGGCAATTTGGAGTTGTCCATGAACCGTGAGGCAGACGCTATAACCAGTCGCCCACCGTGCCGTCACAGGGAGGCAATTGAAAAAAAAAAAGAAAACGTTTTTTACTTCATATGGTTTTTTTTCAATTGAAATTTGTATTACTTTAATTCTTTCATTCATTTTCTTTTCCAATCCATTCATTTTCCACCATTTAGTTAATGTTTCAAATAATAAATTAAACCAAATATAGATTTCCCTTTTTTTTGGTTCAATGCTTATTTAAATTTCTTTCATTAATTTATCTCAATTTCACCGTCCAAAATGTTTTATTTTTCATTTGAAATATTTTTCTTTATTTTTGAACTTGCTTTCATTTATTTCATTTTTCATTTGTATTCATTTTGTTTCATTTATTTAATTGTTTTTTCCAATTCATGACTTTTTTTCCATCCTAGATTTTTTTTATTACATCTTGAATATAATTTTCTATATTAATAAAGTATTTACTTAACTTTATTTCACTCACTTTATTTTAAAAAGTCAATTTAATTCGTCCTTTTGTTTCCGTTCACAATTATTTCATTTAATTTCAAATAAAATTATATTATATTTAATTTTCAATTTTATTTTCTGCTGTTTTCTCTTTAGGAATTGATTTTGTTGTTAATAAAAATGCCACAATGTTCCCATTTGATTTGTAATACCATTTTTATTTCCTCCTTTTAAAATTGTATTTTTTATTAATCTATTTTAGTCATTTTATTCAGTTCTTATTTCTCCTAGTTCATGATTTTCTTATTATTACTTTTTAAATCAAATGTCGCATGAAATGGTTCATTTCATATTGATTAGGTATTTTCTTGTCTCAATTCATTCATTCCAACTGGCGGTCATAACGAATGCTCGAATTCCCCGACGTGAATGGCAGCGACAGTGCAATCAGCACTCGTCTCACGGGGCTTGAACCACATGACATGATCTTTCCTCCTCCTGTCCGGGATTATTAAATCCCTTCTTTCCTCCTCCTTATCATGAGAGTCAATATGACATCGTGTAGTGCACATATGAATCCTTCAAACCTGTCTTTGCTTTCTCTGTTTTGTTTTGTTTTAAATGCAGAGTGTGGAAACTACTGCTTGAACAGTAAGTCATCCTGTATTTCCTTTTACTTGAAGTGAATGCTCCACCTTTTGAAAACGCACGCATTATTTCGGTAGATGCATGTAGCGGCAGCTTGAGATCAATGAGAACCGATGTGCCTCACGTTGGCGCTGCCGCTGAGTGCTCGTTCTCGTGCGGTCGTGGCAAATAAGCGGACGTTTTTTTTTTTCTTTTTTTCCCCCTCCCTCAGCTGTGACAGAAGCCATCGAGATCCCGCAGTTCATGGGTCGCAGTTACCTCACCTACGACAACAGAGACGTTCTCAAGAGGTCAGAAATGGACACCAAATTGATTGATTGATTTTGATTATTTTGGTTTTTTTATATATTTAGTTTTCATTTTATTCATTTTTTTCCCACTTTTTCAGTTCATTAACATTTTATATTTTAGTTGTTTGATTTTTTTTTTTTGTTATTTAGAAAAAAGCATTTTAGATCAGTTAAACGTGTTATTTCATTCTTAATGTTGTGATTATTTTTCTTACATTTCATTAAAAAAACTGAATTCATTACTTTTACAAATGTTACAGTTTAGCACATTTCCAAGTCATTCATGTTCTTACATTTGTAATTTAAAATTGTATTGCTTTCCGTGTTTTACTTCATCAGATTATTTTTCAATTTTCATTTTTATTGTTTTTGTTTGTTTTTATCTTTTCCAATCCATTTCATTTACAACATGTAGTTACCTTTTTCATTGTGTTTCATTTCCTTAGGTTCGAATAAATTGATTTGATTTACTTTTTTCATGTATACAATTCATATTTTTTGGAAACACCTAATTCATTGATTTTTCAATGCATTGTTTTATTTATTATACAATGATTGAATTTGAATAGATGTTAATTTCATTTGCATTTCTACATTCAAGCTTATTAATTTAGAATATTTGAATATATTACTCTAAAATTCATTTTTTTCACATTTTCAAATGTTTGATTGATATTCAAGTTTTATTTGTATCAATAATTGCTCATGTCTATGCAGTTTCTAAAATGGCAAGTTGCGTCATAGAAATTGAAGAAGGAACTCCAGTTTTTGTTTTGCAATATTTTGCTCACCTTATTGAGTGTGTGAAAATATTAGAGAGGACTGTCTCTACGAGGTCTACCGACCGAGCAGGTGTGCACAATGGCGCCGTTTGCACGCACACGTGTAGCAAAAGTGTTGTTTGCACTGATAGGGTGTCAGGTTCGAGGAACAACCTGTTCATGCGCTTCAAGAGCAGCGCCGGCGACGGCCTGTTGCTGTGGCGAGGAGACACGCCCATGAGAGCCAACAGCGACTTCCTCTCGGTGGGCCTGCAGGACGGCGCGCTCATCTTCAGGTAGGAGGAAACGTTCAGCGTTTATCATTGAGTCCTACTTGTTTCCTGTGTGACTTTTACGGAACGCGTTCGTGTTGTCTCCGTGGAGTTACAACCTGGGCAGCGGTGTGGCAAACATCGTGGTCAACGGAAGCTTCACTGATGGGAAGTGGCACAGAGTCAAAGCTGTCAGGTGAAATAGACTTTGATCATTGTTATTAATAAAATACTGCCTATAAAAAGTCAAGAGTTTAAGGCTTTAATGCTCGTAAAATTACACATTTTTTCTCACAAAATTACAAGCTAGTATTGGAATGTTGGAGAGAACCTTTTAAATCGGACTGAAAATGACTTTTTTTGCTCTCAATATTACGATTGAATTCTCCTAAAATTTGTCTCCATAGTACAACTCAATTCTTGTTAGATTTATGACTTTAGTCTCATAAAATTCAAACTTTTTTTTACAATTCATTTCTCCTAAGATTGAGACTTTGTATAGCTTAAGTCCCTGTAAAGAGAAAATACAAATGCGTAAAATTGTTACACCACAGAAAAGGCCCAAATTTGAATGAATGCAATCAGAGATCAAAATGCGGAAGAATTAAGAGGTTCTCTCAGCTATCAGACGCTGTGGGCGTGTCTCCTGAATATGGTGAAAACACGCCCCACTCGACTCTCACCTGTCACTCCAATACGTCTAGCATGTTTCAACACTAGAGTCGCGAAACTATATCGGCTTAAAGCCTCTGGTGCTTAGAATATCATCCCACAGAGTCATCGCGGCCCGGTGCTAGCTGCTGTAGCTTGCGCGCTAACAGACTCGCAGACCGGCGACAGTGTCGTCCAACACGTCACCACCTCGCTCGGGGTTGTGTGTTGGTCGACAAATAACGACGCCGAGCTATTCTGTAAATTGTAGATGCATTTTCGGGTGTGGGCATCGCTAGCTAGCTCGCTGCGTGCTGTCGTGGTGGAATTGGGACTTGTAATAAAAACGACGTAACTCGCAATTGCACCGGATAGCCGCTGATGGCGCTCAGTACTTATATAGCGGGGAAGGGTCAACTCATGCCAGAAAACCCAAGTGCGCAATTGGTGCTTCAAAAATCCGAATGAATGAATAAAATGGTGAAAAAGAGTTCAACGCTATACCTCAACAATTCAGTACTACTGTACATTGCTCTCAGTCTTTGCACGTTTTCAGCAATTATCTTCAAGCACATTATGTAAAACAATACAATTCTGACTTGATTGTAGTTCAATTCCGACTTTATTTTCCTCCAAATTTTTTTTCCCCTCATAAAACGAAAAAAATAAAATAATGATTCTTCCTGAATGATGCATTTTCTTCATCGCCTTTTCCCGTGTGTAGGGACGGTCAGTCCGGGAAGCTGACCGTGGACGACTACGGGGCCAAAACGGGTCGTTCGCCAGGCAAGATGAGACAACTCAACATAAACGGACCGTTGTATGTTGGTGAGTGACCGCTCGTATCTCCATCCAGATGTCAATGAGCATAATGACGCAGTTGTTTTGCGTGCGTGTTAGGGGGCATGAAGGAGATTGCCCTGCACACCAACCGGCAGTACGTAGGCGGTCTGCTTGGCTGCGTGTCGCACTTCACGCTGATGACCGACTACCACGTGGCACTGGTGGAGGACGCCGCCGACGGCAAGAACATCAACACGTGCTCCAACTAGGACTGCTCTGGCGACCATTTTGGAACTTTTTCGGTCTCCAAAAAACTGAAACAATTCTGGTTAGCGGCGGGGGGGAAAAAAGAGCAAAACGCTTACAGCTGATTTGGGTCTTTGCAAAGATTTGTTAATTTTTTTTTCCCCCTGGGATGATTCCAAGCACATCTCTATTTTTTTCTACTGCAAATCCTTATTTGATTGCTGGAAGGAGCGGCTGATCCGCAGGATCAAGCGTTATGTGTTTGTTCGTTTTTCAGCGGCCTGACCTAGAGCAGCTAGCCAAGATCAAGTTCTTTGTAGAGGATTTTGTAGGGCCTTTAGGGACTTTCTCTCAGTTTTCAAGCGCTTCGTCTGTGTTCTTTTCGTGCTTGTGTAGACAAAGCGATAGTCTGCCAAAGTGGAGTTGGTTTGGAGTTTTGGAGTTTGGAGTTCGTTTGTGTCTTTTTACCTTCTTTTAGTGTACGCGGTGCTGTTTTTACGCGGAGAAATGCTCTCCGGTTCCTGTTCCTGCTGACTGACGCTTGTTGTTGCCAGAAAAAAATGCATAGGCCGCAAAACTTTGCCATTTATCAGTCACGGTGTCAGGGAAAAGAAGTAACGCAGCATCGTAGAGTTCAGAGGTCACAATCATAATTGCCGCAGAGGCCAAATTAAAAAATGGCCAAAATAGATCACTCTAAATATTAGACTTTACAGAGGTCAACAGCATGCCTCAGGTTGTTGTTCCTGCTCATGGCAGCATTTTGTTGCCAGACGCAGTTCCCAGGGTACAATCGAAACTGCCCCACAGGCCAATGAAAGCAATTTGTCATGAATCAGTCACAGCCACAAGGCTGTGCCCCCTGGACAAAGAGTTAGCAGGAACACAATCAGGAAGTCAGACAGACTTGCAATCATTCTGAATGTGCGACATCAGGGATCACCAGAATATCTCAAGTTCCTGTTCCTGATCACAGTCACTTGTTGTTACCAGACAGAGTTCATAGGACATAATCATAATCACAAGTGGGTAACTGGAACAGCAAGTCAGACAGACTTGCAAACATTCTGAAATTCTGACATCAGGGATCACCAAGTTCAAGTTCTCAAGTTCCTGTTCCTGCTCCCATTCTCTTTTTGCTGCTGGGTCCAGCTCAAAGGGCGCAATCACAACTGCCCCATAGGCCAATTTAAAAAAAAAAAAAAAAAAAAGGTAATTTACAGGGCTGTGGCCTTGGCCAGCGAGCTGACAGGAACAGGAACTGGAAATAGCACTGCATCGTAGATCAACAGGGTGACCGAGAGTTTAAAGGGCGCAATCATGACTACCCCACGCGATGATAAGAAATGAAGGCCGTTTGAATGACAAACTATTAGCTGACAAGAAAAGGAAGAGCAAGTCGGGAACAGGAACACGATCAGGAACGAATTTGCAATCATTCGAAAACTTTTATTTTTTAATTGAAAAAATGTATTTACTGAGCACATTTGGTACCATGGATCCACAGAACAGCTCTAATTCCTGTTCCAGGTCACAGTCACTTGTTGTTGCTGCCTGGTTGGAGTTCATGCGGCTCAATCGTAACTTCCCCACAAGCCAATCGAAAGAAAAGAATTCGTCGGTCACGGCCACAGGGCTGTTTGAATGACGATTTACTAGGTGCAGATGCTACTGTGCCCCTGGAACAGACGGTCAGCAGGAACAGGAACAGACTGACACTCCTGATGTGCGGTTAGGTCCTCTTCTGTATGCCAGTCCCTCTTCCGGTTGGGCCACGCGAGGCGACACTTGACAGATTCACAAGAGTCGTGAGTCAACAGTGAATAACATGCGGCAGCTTCAATTTGTTTTCAGGAAAATAAACAGAATGTCAGCGATCACCTCTGGACATTTTCTTTTATTTTAGTGTGTCATATCGCAACAGAATGACTGAAACGAGATGTCTGACAGATTTCATTTCTATTTTTATTTGAATTTTAAATGAAAATAAAATGATGCTAGCACAGAAGATATGTTGACAACAAAACTAGTCCTTTCACATTTTTTTATTATTATTTCTAAATAAAAAGATACTTCAGAAGATATGTTGATGGCAATCCTAGTAATATTTTAAAATGTAATTTTGATTTTAAAAATTCAATTATATTACTATTTTCAATCAAAACGATTAAAGATGAAATCATGTAAATTATGCTCATGGATATGTTGACAAACAAAACTTTTCTTTTGGGGCATTTTTTAACATTTTCCCTTAAAACTTCACATATAGAAGATATAACAGCATACAGTATCAATTCCTATGTATGTATATATATATATATATATAAAGAATAGTGTACAACATGAATGAATGAAATAATTGATGAGGTAGTTATTAATCAATATTTTGACAGTTTATAAGCAAGCCCTGAGAGTTTGCCCACATTGCTACCGACGACACACACCTTATGTCATTGAGGTGGTCTGGAAAACAGCAATTGATCCTTCAAAGATTTGTTGTTGTTGTTGTTGTTGTTGGTCGCCACGGGGGCTCCACAAGGAGCGGAATTCACAGAAACACTTAAAGGTCTGCACAATCTTCCATGTATTGTTACTAAAAAAAAAAAGAAAAGAAAATAATAATAACATGCAGGTCTACAGGTTCAGATGGCACGGTGACGTCTCAGTGGAGCGGCTGCGACGTCCAATGGTGAAGGTGTAACGCCAAGGTACGCGTCACATCGATATCTCATTTATGGACATTATCATATCAGTTGAAGACGAAGAAAAAAGTAGTTAACCAGTGTAAAATGTTTAAAACAATTCAACAGTCCACTTGCACTCTGATGGAAAACCTAAAGTCATGCACGCCGAACTGAGGTCTCATTTTGAATTTTTCACTTATACAAGTGAAGCCATTAGCATTCATGTTGAGTTGTGCTTATCCGACAAATTCAAGACGCGGTCCGTCCCTCTCGGAGCGTGTTGATGTCAAAATGAGTCGAATTACGAGCTCCTTGTGACGTAAGCGGCTGATTAGCTGCTAATGAACCCACATGTCCCATCCGCCTCACATCGGGTTCCCATGCTCCGGCATTCCTCTTTACGCCGCGCTTGTCACTGCGCACGCTCAGTGCGGCCCACTGGAATATTCTATTGAGTTTTGGTTGATTTTATTGCGTAGCTCTCTCTCACACAGACACACGCACACACAAACACAGGATTAAACTCTATATCGTATGTACATTTTAAGTGAAACGATACATGTGAAATTTAAAATACTTTTAATGTAAAATGAAATATAATTCATAATTAATTTTTTTTTAAATGATATTAAGTGCAAAACTTATGTTAGGCTACTCCACGTGTATTAAAAGAATATTTAAAAATTCAAAACAGTAAATAAAAATGACTTTATAGGATGACATACAAAAGTATATTCTAACATGTTAATTATTAAAGTAACTCTAACAATCATTGTAATTGCAATAAACAATAATTTAAATCATAAAATATGAACAAATAAAAAATAAACCATAGTTTTGGAAATTAAATATGTAATTGCATGTCAAATATTAAAATAATAAAAATGATTTTAAAATATATATTTTTGAAATAGCCTCATTAAGTGATTTTAAGGTTAAATAAACGTTTGATTACATTTATTGTTAAAATGGTCATAATCATTTTAAAAAGTAAAATGATAATTTAAACATAATTTAATATTTTACAAACAAATACATATACATAAAAAACGTAGACATGTTTAAGCAAAACAAATGTATGTTATTACATGTTTATTTCACCTTTATTACACAATTCTTTCCCACAATATTCTGCAGCGGTTTAGTGCATTGACATTCACTCCAATACACCTGCCTTTTTTTCATTGGGTAACCCCACACAAACAAGAGATTATTATTATTATTTGGGATGCACAAAGACACAATGTACAAACACATAAAAATCTAAACATAGTCTGACACTAATCCTTTGCACAAAAGATTAGCGGTCACAGTGAAGTTCCAAGAAAACATTTCCTCGTGAAAAAGAAGAGATTTGGGAACTATTGGAAAGATTCTGAGCAGCGTAACCTTAACCTCTAACCTTAACCCAATTTCGACATTTTCACTCAGGGGTCTATTCACTTTTGTTGCCAGCAGCAGCGGACAGTAAATGCACACTGTTATACAAGCTGTACACTTATTGCTTTACATTGTGGCAGTTTCTTCAGTGTTATCCGATCAAAAGATACAAGAAAATATTTACAAAATTGTGAGGTGTGTACTCATTCTCGTGAATTTAATATTTTTGACAACTTACAACAACAATACAACTTTTTATTAAAATATGACTTTTATACCCCCCCTCATCCCCCCCCCCCCCTAATTATTTTTTATTATATTTATTTTATTGTAAAAACCTAGAACTTCAGTCCTGTCAGATTATAACTTTGAGTTTTTTTTAATCCCAAACATGAACATTTATTCCAGTAAGATTCCAACTTTTTGTCAAGTAAGATTCCAATTTTATCTTCATAACAACATAACATCGGTTTGTGTGCCCAGCGTTTGAGGACAACAAAATGAGTTGTGTTGTGTTGTGTCCCCGCAGGAAAAGGAAGATCTCAGCCTGGCCACCGACGCCAAAGTTGGCCTGGCCTGTGGAAAACCTCTCATTGTCCCCGTGGCTTGTTTGCTCACCATGTTCCATCGAACGCTGCGATTGGCTGCGTGAGACTGGCACGCTATCTGCCAGGGGCGTCCCTCAACTTCAGTGACATCGGGGTGAACTCCATTGATTTTCCGCTTTTTACCATCAACATGGAGCCGACTTTAATTAACACCGTGAGATCACTGGTTAACTGATTAGGTATATCTTCACTAACGAGTAACTAGAAAAAAAAAAAATTAATAAATAATGCTCTCTTTCAATTGACTGTGAAAGCGGGATGGAAGAGTTTGAGGGCCACACAGAAAAAAAATAATAATAATATTAAAGCATTGTGTTATGCTATAAAAAGAAGAATAAATAATAGATTACAAAATAATATATTATAATACCAGAAAAAAAAATTATAATTCTTTATTTGAAAGAATATATAATCAAAAAAAGATAATTGATGCAGTCTTGGAAACAGATTTTATTCTTTATTTTAACGATTTTATTCCAAAATTAGTCAAAAGTTCCTCCCCCCCAAAAATCTACTTTTTACTTCTATTATATTTTTAATTTTCAACTTAAATATTTTCAAATTACAACTTTTTTTCTTGAAAAAAACTACCAGTTTGTTCTTGTTAGATTATGACTTTCTTAAATACAACTTTATTCTATTTTTTTGCCACTAAAAATGAGAATATTTTCATCAAAATTACTTGTTCCTAATAATACAGGTATGTCGATATTTATTTATCTAGAAATTATATGATTTTTTTCTCAAATAAATACACATTTTGTCATGAAACTATGAGTTCAATTATTAAAAATATGAGACCTTTTCTGAAAAGAAAATCTTTGCAGGAATATGACTTGACTGACTATAATTTGTTTTTGTAAGATTATATAATAATAAAAATAAAAAAATATAAAAATATATCTTTATTCTTTTAAAGTCATGACTTTTTTACTCCAACATAAATGTGTATATTTTTAATAAGATCAGGACTTCAAAAAAACAAAAAACCTTTTCTTGTAAAATAATGACTTTATTTTTGCATTGGTCTTGTTTTTTCCCTTTCCCTATGTGTTAAAGGGTTAAACAATAACTTTCGAAGTCATTTTGCATAGTTTGCCCTGGGGTGAAATTGCACCAGGTCGTACCTAATATTTTGTCCGTCTGACGTAGCCAAATACGGGACTCAAACCGCCACCATAAAAATGTCCCAAACATTTTTACTGGATGATTTCGATAGTACAGGTGTGCCTAATGTTGTGTCCGGTTCCCTTACCTCCCCTAATAAAAGTGCATCATGTTAATTCCTTTGCTTTCATTTCAATGAGAAGTGATTCTCGACCAGGGTTCCCGTGAGAAATCATCACAGGTGCTGTGGGAAATGATCCAACTTCACTTAATCAGTCCCAAAATTCGATCACAAATGTATCTTTCATCAATCAATGTCATATAGTGACAGGCAGAACAATAAAATGCTCTTCCATTCAATGGCAGAAAGTGAAATAAACCTGTTGCCATTCATACAACAGAATAAATCATGACTTGCCGCGAGTTTATCACTTTTGTGGCCCAGATTTCACACGAGGTAAAAAAAATAAAAATAAAATTGAGAGTAAATGGAGACGAGATCCTCATTATTTCAATATATTTCAGTATTTTGTTTGGCAGTGTTTTCCTTATGTAAAGTAGATGGCTCAGCTCAATAAAGACTGGGAAACACTCACGGAGAGATGGAGCGAGATAATGAAAAGCGACGGGTCTGATATTGACTGAAATTCATTCCATTTATGGAAGAGTATGCTTTGACCTGCATTTTCTAAAACGTTTCATCTATAACCTACATTCCCACTGGCTTGAATAACACAGCACACACGTATACAGACACACACACACACACACATACAGTACAAAAGAGGCTTAAGACTCTTTACATTGCACCTTGAGCTGTAAAAGCTCCATACTCCATGTTACACTGTTTTGCATTAGCACATGTCAGGATGTCTTGTGAGATTTCATCATAGCCTTGAAAGGATCGAAAGGTTTTGAAAAAAGATCCAAAATCATCTTTTTCTTGCCAGTGACTGCAAAGGAAAGTTAAGGGGGGGAAAGTCGCAGTCTTACCTTATGAATTATATTTCAATAAAGTTGTACTTTTTCAAGAAGATCAGTTTTTACTTTTTGAGAGAAATGTAATCCAATTTTCGAAGAAGAAATGCATCCTGATTATAGAAATAAAAGTTACAACCTCGTGGCAATAATGTAATCATGTAATAATGGTTATGAATCTATTTAAACACATTGCATTTGTAATTTAATCACTACTCTGTATTAAATATTAAATACGTAATAGCATAAAATGAGTACAAATCTGAGTCAGTGCAGATTATTGAGTGATAAGTGTATTTGTTCCACGTTTGGGTGGCCAGATTTTGCTCAGCAGAGTTTGTAAGGGTCAATCAAACTGCGACATCCATCCATCCATCCATCCATTTTCAACACCGCTTATCCTGGTTGGGGTCGTGGGACGTTGGAGCCTATCCCATCTGATTTCGGACTACACCCTGAACTGGTCGCCAGTCAGTCGCAAGGCACAAATTGCGACATACACCAGTTTAAAAAAAAAACAAAAACAATATTGCGCACTCGTCACCCCAACGAGGGTGTTTGCATAACAATCTAGGGGGCGGAGCAATCAGGTACAGGAACACGTAAGAAGTAAGGAAATTAGCACAAGGCCACTTCTCAATTTAGCAAGGGTTCATTCTTGCTTTACGCCATTTGAATTTTCTGATGCAGTGGTCTACTTCGCCGACCCGTCAGGGTATCGATTGCCTGCGGGCCAGGTCGTCCCGGTCCCGGCGCTCAATGCTAATTAGTCTCCTGACACCGTGGCACAAAAGGCCAGCACTGCGCACTGTAATGCCTAAACTGAACATTCACACCAGCAGAGATCAGCTGCTCTCTCGTGGTAATTGACTCATTGACGTGTGAAACGTTGACCTCCATTGTCCGCGCGGTGATGTTGACACCGTTGGCGCCTTTTTTTTGTTGGTTTTCCATTGACGAAAGATCATAGGCAGCCTCGTGAGCGCCACCAACGATAGCTCCAGTGCACGGTCAGAGGTAATATCATCGAACACTGACGTCTTCAGTAAACTCAATGTAAGTCATGTGTGGACAAACTGTAGACAAAGAGGAGTCTCAATACTAGTCCATAAAAGACTACTTTTTACAGTAGTAGATGCAGAAGGCCAATATATAATTATACAGGCTACAATATTTAACAAGCTTTATACAATTGTCAATGTATACGCTCCAAATAAAGATGATCCAGCCTTTTTTCCACATGCTCTTTTCACACTTGTTAAACTTGTCAGCCACTTCTACAATTATTATGGGAGGTGATTTTAACCTTACGCTAAATCCCCTAATAGATCGCTCAAATCTCAAAAATAGTAATCAGCCACAATGCTCCAATATACTAGAGCAGTATATGGATGACGTGGGTCTCGTTGACATATGGACGTTGACACATGGACGTCATCAGTTAGACGTTATCTTATCAAAAAGAACACATTTTCCACAACAACAGCTGAGATATACTAACTTTGAGTACAATAATAAATCGGGAAAATTCCTTGCTAACCAACTTCAGCGCAATAAAGAAAAATCATTAATTACAGCCATTCAAGATTCCAACGGCAACTGTACACAGCATTAAAAGATATGCAACCGGGACGGGCGCCTGGTCCGGACGGAATCCCTGTTGAATTCATTAAACATTTTTGGCCAAAACTAGCTCCTCTATTTTTCAGAACAGTCAATGAGATAAAGGATAAATGTAGAATTAGTAGCTATATGAACACAGCTTCGATTAAGTTATTACAAAAGCCAGGTAAAGACCCCACTGATTCCATTTAAGACCACATTTAAATGGTTTCAAACCTTAGATTCTGCTGTAATACATTTGTATTCAAAAATAAGAAAAATAGAATCACTCTATCCACTCTTCAGAAAAGTAAACAGGAGGGAGGCCTAAATGCTCCCAACTTGAAACACTATTATTTAGCTAACCAATTACAATACCTCATCAAATGGTTGCACCACAGTGAGGAGTGTGATTCTTGGCTAGAATTGCAACAAACAGACTGAAACAACATCAAACTACCAAAACTCCCATTTATTTCTACTAGTCTTAAGCGCCATAAATGTTTCAAGACTCCAATAATCGCATCGACCTTAACGTCTTGGTGGCAAAGTTTAGAATCAACAGGATCTCAATTAGCTCCCAGTATGCTCTCCCCAATCTGTCATAATCCAGATTTTGAAATTAATAATACACCCCTTCATTTTAGTACATGGGAACAACATGGAATTAACCACCTACAACAACTATTTAACAATAATGTTTTTAGGACACGTGATGAACTGTTCCAAGAATTCTAAATAACAGCCGGAAACTTTCTTCAATACAATAAATTAAAAGCAGCAATAAAAAAAAGAATACCAACACTCCAGAGCACCCTCGAACTGCCGGAGTTTGTCAAGCAAATAATGAAGCTTCTCCCGCAAAGTAAAATAAATCTCTCTTACTTTCAAGTACTAAATCAATGCACTTACCAATCACCAAATGGGAAGAAGACCTCTCCATGTCTGCTGACCGTAGCTACTGGATACCGATTTGTAACAATACGTTTAGAAAGGCAAAAAACAGAAATCTACATCTTATACAATATAAAGTGCTCCATAGAACACACTTTACTCAGTACACTATGCATAAAATGGGCTTCTCTCCATCTAATATATGCGTGCCATGCATGCACCAAAAATACCCCAGACACCTATTTTCATGCTATATGGGAATGTACACCAATTCAATGCTTTTGGTCTTCGGTTATACAAAAACTCTCATATATTTTAAACTGCAGTGTTCCACTTTCCCCAAGATTGTGCATACTTGGCGACTTAAGCATAATTGACCTCCCTAATAAATATTCACAATCATTACTTGTCGCGTTAGCTACCGCTAAGAAAACAATTCTATTAAAGTGGAAAAAGAAACGAGCTATTAACATCAATCAGTGGCAAAATCTAATCATAGAATATATTGCATTAGAAAAAATATCAGCAGAACGAAAAAATCAATGACACATGTACGTAGATAGCTGGTCACCTTTCCTCCACATGCTAAATCTAGACTCTTGCTTCCTTTGCCCGGGGTAGGGTGCCATCTGACATTTGACAATAGCAAGACTATTTTCATAAGTGTGAAAGTAAACAATGGAATTCTATATTATTTGTTGTCGAGGTTGTTGTTGTTTTATTATTCTTCTTCTATTTATTTCTTTTTCTTTTCACACATTTTCTTTTCACACGGTTTGCATGCAGTGGGGATCGTCTCCTCTTGTCCCTGTGTTTGCTGTTCCGGAGTCGGTGGGGGCGGGACTATTTTTCACTCCTTCCTGATCTCGGGGGTGGGGGGGAACCACTGGGGTGACCTCCTGGGGAGTAATGGTGGTGTGATGGTGACTCGCCCATGTTCCGTGGGTGCTGGGGTGGGGCCGGCTGGCACCCGCCTGGGTCCCCCCCGCTCTGGCTGCCGGTGGGGGCGCTCCTCGGGCCTGCTTCCTCCTCTTCGCTCCGTTCCTTCCGTCCCGCTGCGGTCGCCTCTTCCTCTTCCCGTGGGGGAGCCGAGCGGTCACAGCAATTACAGGACACTTCCTGTAATGAAATTCGTAACCTGAGGTTCAATTGTTATTTGTAACAGCAAGAGAATTTTTCTCATCTTATTACCTATATTACTACTTTTTCCTCAACCAATATGACTATTTTTGCAGTTGATTATTTTTTTAAAAACAACTATATTTGGTAATATATGTTCTTTTTCCGGCGGCACGTAGGCCGACTGGTTAGAACGTCTGCCTCACAGTTCTGAGGTCTTGGGTTCAATCAGTTTGCATGTTCTCCCCGTACCTGTGTGGGTTTGTCCCCTGCGATTGGCTGGCAACCAGTGCAGGGTGTACCCCGCCTCCTGCCCGATGATAGCCGGGATGGGCTCCAGCACTCCCGCGACCCTTGTGGGGAGAAGCGGCTCAGATAATGAATGGATGGACAGTCTTTGGTAGGATTTTAACCTTTGATCTAAGAAAACAATAGAACTTTATTATCGAACGATCACAAATTAATTTTGTCACAAAGTTTTAGACTTTTTCTTGTTTGATTATGACTTATTTCTAGACAACAAAATGACTATTATCACAAGGTAACAGCTATTTTCTTCCCCCCAAAATAAAAAAGATTGTCTCATAAACTATAACTTTTTGTTCTCACTAAATCAGTTTATTTACTTCATACGTGATCAGTTTTTTTTCCTCAGAAAATTGACTTTTTAAGATTATAATATATACTGAATATAAGACTAACACCTTTAAAATTGTAATTTTAATGTTTTTTCACGCTTGTGAGCTTTTAAAATCTTGACTTTTTTTTTTTTTTTTTTTTATAAATTACACATTCATTTTAATTGAATTCAAACTTGTTTTGTAATATTTATATTTGATTGATTCTTGCCTCAAAGATTACAACGCAATGACACTTTTATCATTGGCTGGGAGCGTTTTTCCCTGACTCGCAGCGAGGCGTTCAGGGTCCACTTACCAAATATGGTTTCTTGAGCGTTGAAAAGACATACATGCTAACCTCTTGCAACTTTTGGCAACATTCATCTTTAGATTATGAACATTAATCTTTCGATCAAGTGTATTTCACATGTCATATCTGTGATGTAAAGGTAAATAAATACTAGTGGGCAGAGGAGAATTAAACCCTGGATACATATACGATGTGTTGAGGGATGTAGTACAAATACATGTTACTATGCACACACATACACGTAACCATGTGGAGAGTGATGTCATGTTCTTTTTTGCAGTGGTCCACATGCATGCGCAGCGCACAGCCCTGCTCGCACTGATTTACTTCATGTCCAAGCTCCACATTCTTCACCCCCCTCTCCCCCGCGTTATCGACTCATAACCATAACACCCATAAAAAGCAATAACCTGCCAATGTGGCCTTTTCTCCAAACAACAGCGCGTCGCCTCTGGCGTGCCTTTAACAACAGGGGTGGGCAACCTACAAAATTGCAATGAAATCAAAACGAAATGGCAAAAGAATATAGGCTATCTTGATATATAATTCGTATTTTTTATTTAAAAAAAGGGGATAAAATGATCATGATGATACATTTCTAAAGTGGCGCAACATTGCCAGCAAAACACCGCTGGCTTTTCTACAGTAGGGGCAGTGTCCCACCAAACCATTTCTACTTCCCCGCTCTTGTTTCTGCACCAAAGTTTTCAGAAGCATCACTCCAATGACTCTAAACAGCTGCACGAAGGGTGAAAAGGCCAAGCGCGGCCTACTCGCAAGTGCACGACAAACCGAAGCGAGAGAGTGTGTGTGTGTGTGTGTGTGCATAGTGCATTATAGCAAGGCGCAGTAGTCAAGCTGAATAATTGGGCTGCAGCAATTAGTCGCCCGGCTCCACGGGTGCTCTTTGCATGCGTGTCGGTTCCAGCCGCGAGCCACACGGCCCGCAATGACGACTTGATGCTCGGCGTCTTGTTGATCGTAATCATGATGCCCGTTATGTAAGCATCTGTCAGGGCTCAGGGCTGAGCCTGGTAACATGGAGAGCGAGAGACAGAGAGAGAAAAAGAGAGAGAGAATGAGAGTGGTGATGGGAGGAGGAGAGATGATCAGAGAGAGTTGTGCACAGCTGGTGTGAAGGCACGCCGGAGGAGGTCATCAACGGTTCTTAAGTGAAGCCGCTTCCGAACCCAGGACATTTTCAAATCTCTGGACCACTTGTGAACTTGCTGTTGCTACTTTCTTCTCAAGTAGCATCCGGTCATGGAGGCCAGAGCGCCAGAAGCGGGTGTTCCCCTCGCCGACCGTGACGCGGTCCACTGACAGCATGGAGCCCGAGAGAGCTCACGCCCAGAGCAGCTTCTTCAACAAGGCGGACGTGCCCGACCACGCGCACTACGTGGTGGCCGTGTTCGTCCTGGTCATCGGCACGCTGGGCGTCGCGGGCAACGCGCTGGTCATGTTTGCGTTCTACAGGTGAGCAAGGTGGTGTGATAATTGACTCAATTTGATTGGTGCTGAACGTTTTACGCACGTTTCTGCAAACGGCGGTGTGTGTGCTCTGACAATAATGAGGCAGTAACAGCCATCAAAACTAAAAATAAATAAATACATGTTTTTTAAATCTTGAAAAATAAAAATTCTCAAATAGGTGAATCTGCGGGGGTCCACGGTAGTGACCGTTTATGCGGTTCAAAACTGTGCAATATACCAGTCAATATTCTTAATTCCATTTGTACCTGTGGCTAAAAAGTCAAGCGTGGAGAGTCTCTGTCACCGAAATGCATGCGTGCAATCAAGCCAATATCCACATTCTCTCCTTTAGTTCTCCTCTGTTTCCTCTGTTTGTATTATTACAATCTATCGACAGCGGCCAAGGCTATCCGCTTCTTGCTTGACAATCGTACCCTGTTATTGTGGTTCAATAAAAGGGGTCGCGAGTTGGTTATGTCAGTCAAACGCCATAGATGGCCGATGGATTGGATTATTGTCGCGGTTTTATAACCTTTTAAGCAAGGGAGATTTGAACTCAAACAGTGCAGCAACATATGTAGACAGACAGCATAATATGCTCACAGGCATTTATTCTTTATCCTCTGCAAAAACGGCTAATATTACTACAGCTTACTGAGAAGTTGTGACAGGCTCCTTCGTGTATATCCATATAGCTGTGTTATACTTCCACCTGGTGGTCAAAGTTTGCACACCAGCATGAGTTGCACAGTGAATTCCAGTCATCCTCTGCAATATCACGCTGCACTTTTTGCAGCGTCACTGTGTCATGCACATTGCATGCATTTGGCAAGCACAACCTACTGTTTCTAATGCGCAATTGCAAAATTATCATTTAGCAAACATACTCTAGATGCACAAAAGGACGTAACATGAGTGGTGGGCTCACTATTTGGCAAGCACTTTAGCAAAGAGATCTGACTAAAGCTGACATTTGTGTCGCCATCACTCAAAAGTAGTGCCAACCAGTTCTGGCTCACTCAGGCTTTAGCTTATAATCCAAATTGTACCGCCGGCCATCAGAACAAGCAGCGTCAAACCCGTAATGACACTATTCCAATTTTGATCTCAACACTCTCTTTTCCGCTCTTGTCTTCACATTGCAAAAAAAAAAATCACAAATGTTTCCCTAACAGTTCATTCGAACAACTCAGTGGCTCTAAATAACGCTGGAAAGTTCACACTGAGTCGACTGCTTCAGCATGGAGCTTATGTTTACCACACGTCACCTTTCCATGAGGGGGCAGGTGTTGACGTCTGGCACCATTTGGACAAAAGTACATAACATTTGTTGTGGAATTACTACTATTTTACAAACAGACACTACTAAATGCACAAAAGGATGTAATATTAGTGGAGGCTCCTATATTTGGCAAGCAAAACCAACTATTTATAACACATAGAAGGATGTAACTGTGAACTGTGCGCTATCTGGCAATGGGAAACAGGATATAACATAAGTCGTGCTTGTGGACTCACTTTTTGGCAGGCACCATCTATTTATCTTGGGTAAGAGGGCATGACATGTGGGATCTCTCTTTGGCAAACAAACGCTAGACGCATGAAAGGATATAAAATGAGCGGTGGGCTCATTATTTGGTAAACACAAGCTACATTTTATAATGAAGAAAAGGACGTAGACATTAGTTGTGGGCTCACTATTTGTCAAACACATGCTACTGTTTAAAATGGGTAAAAAGACCTAACATTAGTTGTGGGCAGGGGCTCCCTATTTGCCAAGCACGTACATTTATTTATTGCAAAGTTTATGAATGGGGAGCATGTTGGCCAACTTATTCTTTTTGGTACAACGCGTGACTGTAGTGTGATTGTTGAAAGTGACCTGTGAACATCATGTAAACAAATCTGTTGTGTTTACATGGCGGCGTATGTTGTTTGGATGGCCCCAGCTGGACTGAGGTTAAATTAGTGTGCGTTACACACGCCAGCTGTGCTAACATATGCACCAAGAAGCAAAACGTTGTGTTTGCCAAAAAGTGAGCGTGCAGTTGTTTATTAAACGATACACCTGTTTGACTATTACGGACAGCAGTCTGTGTTAGCCAAACGCTTGCCATTTGCTGCCTTGTTCTCATCAGAGTGCAACTGCTGATTGTGTTTGTGTAGCAACAAAAAGCTTCGCAGCCTGCCCAACTACTTCATCATGAACCTGGCTGTCAGCGACTTCCTTATGGCCTTCACGCAGTCGCCCATTTTCTTCATCAACTGCCTGTACAAGGAATGGGTGTTTGGAGAGATGGGTTAGTCTTTCTTTTCCATCCGACATTAGCCTTCCATTCAACATATTAAACATTTGGATTGGCCGCACAGGTTGTAAGATGTACGCGTTCTGCGGCGCCCTGTTCGGCATCGCCTCCATGATAAGCTTGTTGGCCATCTCCATCGACCGCTACCTGGTGATCACCAAGCCGCTGCAGGCCATCCACTGGAGCTCCAAAAGAAGGACCACCCTGGCCATCGTCTCTGTCTGGCTCTACTCGCTGGCCTGGAGTCTGGCTCCTCTCGTTGGATGGAGTGAGTCCCTTAACTCCGCCCTCCACGCCTAACAACAGCGAAAGCACATTTACCTCAGCCGAGCAAACATATATGCAGTATGTCCCCAGTATAAACTTCGATAAGCAAGAAGTGCTTCGATTTCAGTCAAACTTTGTCAGGTGGCAAACACAATGTACAGATTACAATGGACCAAAGGCTGTACCAGTGCCTGTGGGCTCACTATTTAGCAAGCAAACACCACTAATTATAACAGGCAAAATTGTGGAACATAAGCTGTAGGCTCACTATTTGGCAATTATACACTACAAATTGTAATATGCAAAATGATGTACCGTGAGCTGCGGGTTCACTATTTGGCAAGCACAAGCTGCTGTTTATAATGGGTAAAAGAGTACATCTTTATCTGTGTGCAGGAGCTTATCTATTGATGTTAAACTGTTAATAAAGGCTTTATAAAGTGTTAATAACGGCACTCATTATTCATTATAGATACATTTCCTCATTTGAATTGTACTTTTTGTAGGCTCTTACATCCCAGAGGGCCTGATGACATCGTGCACTTGGGATTACGTCACATACACAGCGGCCAACAGGAGCTACACCATGATGCTGTGCTGCTTTGTCTTCTTCATCCCGCTCCTCATCATTTTCTACTGCTACCTCTTCATGTTTCTGGCTGTCAGGAAAACCAGCAGGTGAGAAGAAGGCCGAAAGCATTTTTGTGGTAGTGCTACCTTGATTTATACAGTACAATACTGTACTATGCTGTTTTTCTTGGCGTTTTTTTGGGGGGGTCTGGAAGAGATTAATGACATTTCAAGTTGTTTCGATAGGGGAAAGTTGATTTGAGGAAAGAGTGATTTCAGTTACGAGCATGATCACGGAACCAATTAAACTCAAGGTGCCAATGAGCTGTTAAAGGATGAGCTAACGTTCTTTATTTCAGGGAAGTGGAGAGACTGGGCACCCAAGTGAGGAAATCCACGTTAATCCATCAGAAATCCATCAGGAGCGAATGGAAGCTGGCCAAGATCGCCTTTGTGGTCATTGTGGTTTATGTCCTCTCCTGGTCGCCGTACGCCTGCGTCACCCTCATTTCATGGGCCGGGTAAGACTGACTGGTAATCAACTGCTTTGTTCACAGAACAGATTCAAATGTAAAGTATGTATTTGAAAGGTCGTAAACACTACTCAAACTTCACTCAGCAGGGCCCCCTGAAAAGTTGGAAAAATGTACTCCCCAACACCAGTTTCAGTGATCGACACTAAATTGGGGAGCTGCGTCTAATATAAGAGGACATATAAAAAGGTTTCAAAAGACTCAAACAAAACATTGATTCAGCCATTTTTATTTGAAGCAGCCGTTTCAGGCGAATTCCAGGGTTCAAACTTCGATAAACTCTGACTATCGTGAATTCGCCCAAATTAGAAAAAAAAAAATCAATCCTACTCTGATAGATAGTTGGTGCTAAAATGATGATGGGCTAGAAAGCAAAATCACAGGAAAAGCCTACTAGAACATCTTATTTTTATTTGGGGTTATTTAGAGGCACTTTACAATGTGATTTGTTAATTGTGAACACAGCAACATCCCCAGTTTCTCATTTGTTTATTTTTACTTCCCCTCTTGAATATATTTCTTTTTTTTTTTTTTTTTTACTGGAGTTGTAGAGAATATAGGTCATATTAATGGTGGAAAAATAATTTTGAAGTGATTTATCTTGGTCGCATTTTCATCACAGAAAAGCTGGTGTTGAAATAAGGATGTGTAGCCTTAATATGCTGTAGTGTACACAATTTGTGATTCCTTATCATTACATTTCTTTGCGGCGCGACAGTCATCTTGGACAAAAGTTACCAAACATGGTTCCATGGTACCATGTGTTTGCAGCAATTTAACTCAGAGGAATCAAATGTTTAGGGAAATCTCCCAAATAGTACAGAAAACGTTATGCAATATCAGGGCCAAGCATTCCGGGGACGATTTATGAACAGGAGCAGATGGCGAAAAATTGTTCACGTGTTTTCATCCGCTCAACCACGCTTTGCTCATATGCACATAGTTGGTGAAAATGTGAACAACATATGAATATATTACTTGATATCAGTTTTCTGCTCATTCGAAGGGGAAAATCACTAACACACAAATGGATGGCTTGAAGACACATTTGCAGCTAATCCCTGAGCGCGCATGACCCTCTTTGATTATGTAACACAACATCAAGAGATCAGGTTAACGTAGACCTGCTGGACTCATCTTTTTTTTTTTTCATGCTCCACTGATAAAAAAAAAAAAAAAAAAAGACATTTAGCTGGTGTTAATCCTTTCTATGTACAATGGAAAAGATGATTTAATCTGACTTTATCGCTCTGCCTTATCCAGCCATGCCAACATCTTATCGCCATACTCCAAGGCTGTTCCTGCTATCATAGCAAAGGCCTCCACAATCTACAACCCTTTCATCTATGCCATCATTCATAATAAATACAGGTAATCAGTGCAACCACAGCCTGCTAACATAAATCCTCAAATAAATGCAAAATACATTTTGCATTGTCTGTGGGTGTTTTTCTCATTTTGTGCTGTATTCAGGATGACTCTGGCAGAGATGTTTCCCTGCTTGTGGTTTCTGTCCCCCACTCCTCGAAAGGAGTGCATCTCCTCCTCGTCCATCAGCGAGTCCTCCTTCCGGGATTCCATCATCAGTCGCCAGTCCACCGCTTCCAGGAAGCACTTCATCGGCACGTCCTCCAAACCCACTGACATGGTAGATGAACATGAATATGAATTCAGTCACAACGGGATAATATACACATTGGCATAGTCTTAACAAAACATATAACAAATAAGTACATGTCGGCATGGTCTTACATTCGTGGTGCAAGTGAAAACCAGAGATGAAGGAAATCACTATATTAACAAAACATAAGGCAAAAAAAAAATCCAAATACAAATCGGCATGGTCTTATTGGCTGTGCAGCAAGTGTGAACTGAACATAAACAAATGTTAAATTAAAAGAAGATATGGTGGACAAATAAGAAATCGTCATGGTTGGAATCTGAACAGAAACTAATCACAAAAATAATGACCGAAAAAAATCCATCTGCATGGTCTCTGCAAGCGCAAACATGAAAAGAAACACGGTATTAGTTCATTAAAAGAACATACAACAAACAAAATACAGGCTTTATGCTTTTTTATAATAACGAAACATACGGCAAAAAATAATTAAAAAAATACAAATCGGCATGGTCTTATTGGCTGTGCAGCAAGTGTGAACTGAAAATAAAAAAAATGTTAACTTAAAAGAAGATATGGTGGACAAACTAGAAATCGGCATGGTTTTACGGTCGTGAAAAAACGAAAAAGAAATCCATCTGCATGGTCTCTGCAAGTGCAACCCTGAAAAGAAACCTACTGTATCACTTCAAAGAACATACAACAAACAGAATATAGGCTTCAGGTTTGCACTTGCTGCACAGTCCTAATGAGAGAAGACAAAACTCTAACCCCAGTCAAATTATAAAATGATGTCTCCTTCTTGAGAATGTATTAAAAAAGTGTTGTTTTGTAGACCCTATGGATGGCCAGATTCTTAACGTATGTGTCCACACTGGTTGTATTACCTACTCCAGGTTCTGAGGGACGTGGAGATGGAGCCTCTGGGCAGGAAGTCGGGCGCTTCTTTCAGGAGCATGTCGTCCTACCATCAGTCCAGCAGAAGCAGTTCCTACAGGAGGCCGTCGGAGCGGAAGACCACCCATAAAGTGGAGAAGGTGGGTTGGAGGAAATAGACGGGGTTTTTTTCTCATTCCACGTACTCTCACATTCTTTTTGCTCATCCGTGTATATCTATGTTTGTTGTATTTTTGTTTGTTTGTTTGTTTGTTTCCTCCACCAGCATCCATCTACCATGACTGAGTCATCCAGCAACTGTGAGCATGAACTGGTCTCTAGCACTCTCACCAGCGCCACTCTCCCCCTACTAGTTCTTACCAGGAGGCGTAGTCGCAGTCTGACCCACAAAGACTCGGAGAGGGACAAAACCGTTCCCGACAGGCCGCAAGGCTGCAAGAGCAATTCGGCCGACTCCCTGTGCGTCGGACGAGCCTCGACCGCAGCGCCGCCCGCGTTGCCGCAGCAGCAGGCCGTCCCCCGAATTGTGGTCATCAGCCCCACGTCCGAGAGCAGACTGGTCCAGCAGGACAGCCTCTGCTTGGAGGAGGCGATGGCAAACAACATTTTGATTAGTCTGAACTTTTCATCTGAGGTGTTGGCGGCAGTGGAGTTGTTATCCTGACCTTCTGGAGGACCGCTTCCGCTCTTCTCCCCCCTCAAAGTTGACTCGCTGCTACGGACAACATTTTTCCAAAGGTTTCATCTTGTTGTCCGCGGAGTTCAATCGTTCAGTGATTTGTTGTACCCAACTGACTTTGGGAAAAAGGCGTACATTCCCCTGAGCTCCAAATCTTCAACCCAGGACTAATTGCCAGTGGTGGTCTCGGTGGTTGGGCAGAAATCCATCCCGTGCCAAGTCAGCTATGTGAAAGAAAACACAACAAATGAAGAAAAAAGGCAATCAAATCTACGGGTACTGATAAATAGGCCCTCACGCACGTGGACTGGATGGAAATGTACAGTGTTTGAGGGAAATTATAAAGTGATTTCAGTGATTGGTTTCTAAATACATTGTTTCGACATACGTGCTGAAAAAATGCGCAAAGGCTGAAGACAATTTAGTCATGAATTGTTGAGAAATAGCGTTAAACTCTTTTTCATCAAGTCAGTTGTCCGGATTTTGGGGGCGTGGCTAAAACCAAGTCCAAGTACACTCTTGGGCTTTCTGGCATGAGTTGACCCTCCCCCACAATGTAAGTCCCGATCGCCTTCATTTAATCAATGGCTATCACGCACATTCGCAAGTTACTTCGTAATATTAACTTCGCTGATCTCTACCACTACAGCATGCACTTACAGTAGCTAGCAAGCTATGCCTACAACCCAAAATATGCATATTTCCTTAAGTGATGTGTTTTGTGTTATTCGGGCTACTGTGTGTCTGTTGTGTTGACCCGCGCACAGCGCATGGGCGAGGCGGTGAAGCGTTAGACTACCCCGCCGCCGGACCGCTCGCTAGCACGCGAGCTCGCTGGCCTGCTAGCCCGCTGACCGACAGCAGGGGCGTCCAATTCATCACAATTTACCATCACCCATCCGTCGACTATATCTGAGTCGAAATCCGCTGCACTAATGAGCATGACTACGTGTGGATGACATGATAGTTTGAAGTTGAACTTGCTCAAATGTGGTTTTCTTTATGGCTGGTGTTGCCAGACAAAAATTCAATACATGTATGTCATTTATTTATATAAACGTGATATATGTAAACACAAGCGAAGCTTAAACATTGGATATTGTCATCTTTGGTGGCTGTGCGGTGACATCGTGTGATATAAAAATAAAAAAAAAGACATTGTAGGCGCTTAAAGGTCCCACGGGTGCTTTGTCCCAGTCCCATCCTGCCATTCGCCCACAACGGGTGGAAGTGCTTTCACCTGTTTTGGCGGAAGTGGGTTCCGCATAAACCGGATAGCCAGCAATTGAATCAATGCACTTGAAGGAGTCGATTAAAGTAGGACCCTTGGAAACGGACAAAATTCCCAGAAAACGTCTGCTGTGACGCAAAATGGCTGGCTTCCTGTTTGATTCACAGCATCGGTTTTTGCCCAACTTGTCATGATAGACATGGCTTATTACTGTTCATGTCACTGGCAAGCAAAAGTGATATGCCACGATTTTCTCGTTATTAGCGCTCCTTTTCCAATATGGACTTTTTTGGAAACGCAATCATAAAGAGGCTATTGACACAAGTCCGCTGTGGGTATGGTTATTTAATTTGTGTTGTCCTTTAATGTCGAGTCCATTGTGTGGATGCAGTGTATAATAACTCTCCATTATGTCTGTGTAGGCAGTAAAAATGCCCATTTTTTTATATCATGACTTTTTGCTTGTAAAGTGTTCAGTATACTAAAATAACAGATGAATAAATAAGTATTCATTAATTGACTCCACTGAAAAATCACTTTTTCCACAGTAGCTCACGTGAATAAGCTTTTTTTCTACGGGTTTACTGTTATTTTTTGTTTCAATCATTTGATACAAGTCCTGTTTTATTTTTCTCGTTTTCCTTTCTTTCTTGAAACAAAATACAGATGATGTTGCAATGTTGCATTTGTATTCAGCACATTTTCTCCCCAAACATGCTGATTTGCTGTCTTAAACGTTTGCTGCAGGCCTAATAAATGGTGAAACATATTTTCTTTACAATTGAATTGAGCGCTGCATATAATTTCTTTTCATTATATTTGAAAGGATGCTTGAGTTCCAGACGTTTTTCTGCCGAGAAGCCTGAAATCAGGTCATTGGAATTTTTCGAGCTTATCTACATCACTAGCAAAGATCTCCCCTTTCCTTTCCCCGCTCCTGAGCCAGCGCTCTCACGAGTGGGTCTTCTACACGGAAGCAACCAATCAGAGGGAAGGGGGTGGTCTGAGCCAACTATGGACAAAGTGGATACAAAACTGGGTCAAACACATGTCAGAGGGGCCTTTTCTGGACGCTCGTACGACAAAACCAATGTGTTTTTTAAAAATAAAAGTGACACTTTTATACAAAGTCCATGTTAGAGAGTCACCCTATGGAGGTCTAAATAGCCCAAATATAGGAACTTTAAAACCACTACTATCACGTCACAATTATAGAAGCCATCAATAATTTACAAAAGCGCAATATCACAGCATGCAACTGTGCCATGTACATCATCTGCAGCAGTTAAGAATCAATATTTCTCTAATAACATGAAAGAAAACAAACCATAAAACATTTAAATAGGCATAAAAACAACCTAATGTAACTTTTAATCTGATGATTATAAATGTTTAGTCTTTATAGGTTTAGGACATAGGAAAGCACAGAAAGAACATAAAATGTATTTTTAAAAAAAGTGTTTGCAGCATGTATTTAACACTAGTTACTGTGACGATAAACATTGAAATATTGATATTAAAGATTAAATGTCTGTCTATAATAACTGTACAAGTGGCATTTACTTTTTACTGATTTTGATTAATCGTTTCGATATTCATTGATTTATTTAAATTGAATTATTAGTTATGGCGATTACACGAGACAGACTACTTGAGCTACTACTTTACCTCTGACAGCTGTTTTGGTTTCCGGCAGCTTTCTCAGTCTTTTATCTTTAGCAAACCTACATTGTGTGAAAAATTCAAGCTAAGTGACCAACAGCAATCAGAGAGTTGTTATTACCACGCAGTAAAGACTTATTCGTTTGAAAACTGGTTTCAGGTCAGTGCAATTAAAGTATTACTTTGGCATCATCTGGTGGTATCTTGGTCTTTTGTCTGCATTTGAGATGTCCTTATTTTGTTAATGGTCATGCAACACCTTGAGCAGTCAAAGTGAAAGTTATTTTATTGATGATTCTCTCCCTGTACAGCTACTTATAGTCATGGAGTCTATTTTGTTATTACAATTTGCCTGTATTCCCAAACATTTATTTTTGTGTGTAAAAGCCAAAAGGTGAGTTTAATTATTTAATACCGTTTGTATAAAGTGCGAGTGCTCGTATTTGTCTGCCCATCTGTGATGTCAAGTCAATTTGTGCTATTTGTTATTTAGGTTAGTATACTAACCAATGCTATTGATGAGCCACATGTGAATGTGGTTTGTGTTGAATAATGTAACTTACTGAATACAGCCGTTTAAGGAACATTGGTTTATGATCGTGTACATTCTAGAAGCATGGTATTGATGCATTGTGATCATTTCCATCTTAACCTTCAAGTTCCTGGGAATTACAATCTCCCAGGACCTGAAGTGGGCGACCAACATCAACTCCGTCCTCAAAAAGGCCCAGCAGAGGATGTACTTCCTGCGGCTTCTGAGAAAGCATGGCCTGCCACCGGAGCTGCTGAGACAGTTCTACACAGCGGTCATCGAATCAGTCCTGTGTTCTTCCATCACAGTCTGGTTTGGTGCTGCTACAAAAAAGGACAAACTCCGACTGCAACGGACAATCAAAACTGCTGAAAGGATTGTCGGTACCCCCCTACCCACCCTTGAGGACTTGCACGCTGCCAGAACTAAGACAAGGGCGTGCAAAATCCTCTCGGACCCTCCCCACCCTGGTCACCAGCTCTTCCGGCTCCTTCCCTCAGGTAGGCGCTACCGATCAATGCAAACTAGAACTAGTAGACATTCCAACAGCTTCTTCCCTCTTGCAATCAACTTCTTGAACAGCTAACTTACAATTCCATTACAACAAGCTGGCAATTTTTTGACTTGAGTTCGTTGTCACATTTCTGTATTATGTATTACTCGTGCACTCACTGTAGTTGTCTCGCCGTGCTGCACTATTTGCATATAGTGGCCACTCATGCCAGAGTAGCATCTGCTCCATTTGCACACTGATTGAGGAGTATCTGTAACATTTGCACAACCATTGTCCCAGATTATCGCAGTACTCGTCACTTTAAACCGCATACACTCCTTGAAGTCTCAGTGCCCTTTGCACAATGGTCATTGCACCGGACTATTGCGATATTAGCCATTCGAACTGAGGACTCTGCATCTTTTTGCACAATTGTTGTTTGTTGTTGTTTTTTGTCAATGTCTTTATGTCTCCAAAGTGTTCTGTAAATTGACTGTCTGTTGTACTAGAGCGGCTCCAACTACCGGAGACAAATTCCTCGTGTGTTTTGGACATACTTGGCAAATAAAGATGATTCTGATTCTGATTCTGATTCTGAAGTGCTTTGCTGCCATCATGTGGAATCTGTATGAAGTTACAAAACCTTTGTTATTATTATTATTAGCTGATTTATGCTATTCGCGGTAAGGCTCGGTACAGGTTCACAGTAAAACGGTAGAGAAGAAGGCTAAAATCACAATTTAATCAATATACCCTTGTTTTCTCCTCGCTCTGCCTTGGTAAAATGAATATCAGCGTTTGTTTACTATCTACTCTTGCCACCCGGAAGTATCTTTGACGTCATGATGAAAATGTCTGTGCAACTCTTACATGCGTCCCCTTGCAGTCATCCCACCGCTGCCAGCAATGTAGCCTCCAAGGTGCGGGGACTTCTACAGTTACTCTTTTTGATAACAAAAAGGCAGAAACATATACTGTTTTGGAGCGAACAGACTCATTTTATTTTCTTTGATCTACATCACGGTCGCCCATTTATTACGTCACTCTCAGGTATACGAGCGCCTGCTTCCAACTTTTCTTTTACTTTAAACTAGCAACTTTGACAGCCAGGTAAGTGGTAGGCTACTTTTGTAATACATATGGCTTCATATGTGTGATTGTTGACGTTTTAGAACCCCCACTTAACACGGGAATGGTTTGAAACACTTTAACCGAATGACTAATTTATTATTGGTCTTATCTCTCTCCGACTCAGATGACAGTCAGCTGCTAACGTTGGATGCTAACAAGACGTGAAGCTAACGCTGAAGTGTCGTCAAATTTGGTGAAATGCAATTTCTAGTCAACACTTGTGCTGTAGTTGGGCTCGGTCGTAGCAGGCTTAAAAAGTGATGCGGGCAAGCCTGTACTTCGTCAATGGATTTAACGTTGGTTATTTAGACGTCGGAGGGTTGTTTAGGAAGTCCGTGAAGAAATTTCTTGAGCTGTTTGTTAACTTTGAAGGGAACAAATATCGCCATTTTTCGAAACGTTACTAAACCGATTAAAAATGAATCTACGAAATATATATATTTTTTATATTAACATTATTTTGACTAGTTTATTCGTCCTTTTATTCGTTTTATATTTCTACAATGTTTACTAATGTATGGTGAAATAAAATATGGTTAGCTTTTTATTTGATCAATGCATTAATCATTTTATTTTTGTTTTGTCTTTTATTAATTTCATGAGTGAAATTTATTTTTTCTGATAATTTAAAACGATTATTTTAAAGCTATTTATAGTTTATTTTAATGAATGTGTGCATCTATTTTGTTTGGTGTAATCCACCATTTACATCATACTTAATATGAAATGATTATCCTACAGCTATATAATTATGCTTGTTTAATATTAAATTTACTAAGAATTTGGTAGAATTCGTTTGATTTGATTAATCCTGTCAGAGATTATTTTTTTATTTTTTTTATTAGGCTTAATTATTTCACATGATCAAAAATATGTTCAAAGTAAAACATACAATTCAAAGTGTACTATTTTTGGGAGGGAGTCCAAATATGTTTTGTGAAGGAAATATTGGACTTTTCTTATATGCAAGATAATCAAAGATCATAGAAAGAAATGAATGATGAGGCAGTACAGGAAGATCATAGCACTGTCTAAGCTCAATATGGTATATTATCACTATCTAACAAAAAATGTAACTCCAAAACATTTTCATTTTTTTTATATAGTTTCTTATGTCCAACAAAAAGTGTGATTAAATTGATTGAAAACAGGAAGCAGTGATTGACACGAGCGACGCAGCGCAATGTGGACAAACAAGCAGCGAGGGATCCGACTGTCTCAGCAGGAGCTGCTGTGCAAGAACTCCTGTGGTTACTATGGCAACCCCGCATGGCAGGGCTTCTGCTCAAAGTGTTGGAGGGAACGAGTGCGGCCCGCCGAAGCCGACAGACAAGGTGCCAGGTAAACCGTACAGGCCGCATTTTAAAAAAAACTTTTAAGTTTTAACCTTAAGTTAATCATTTCATAATCACAAAACTGGGGTCTGGTGGGGTATGCTGATGTAATTCTAAAGCTTTGTGTGACTTGAGGTAGAAGTTCAGTTTGCATCTCGCTGACTTCCTGTTGGTGTTTGTGACTTCCTCCAGAGCTAGCGGTGACGGCACGCCACCGACTTTCTCCAAATTCGAGGAGAAGAAGAATATGGAGAAGGGTCGTCGTGTCAACACCATGAGAAGACTCTTCTGGGGCGGGCCGTCCCCTCCCAAAGCAGGTCATCACGATATCGACAGCGCTCCTCCTCAACCTTTCACTTCTCTCGAGTGACCGCATAACAGAAGTCCCCTCATAATTTAACATTTGGCTCACAACACAAATTAAAAAAAATCAACCAAATGACGTCTCGTAAATAAAAAAAAAAAAAAAAAAAAAAACTTATCAGTTGGGGCATTTCTCTTTAATATTTTTTAGTATTATTTTAAAGATTTAAATGTATAATGATTACATGTAATTATGTATAAATATTCGGGATAGACCGATTATCGGTGCTGATATTCAGCATTTTGACACATCAGGATCAGCCTTTTTCAAATTTGTATTAATTTTTTTATTTTTTGCTTATCCGATGGTCTTATGAGATTTAAATTTAAAACTCGATAAACTTCAGGGGACTATTTATTTAGTAGTTACATTTTTCAGTTAACTTAATAAGTCAAGATTTAAAAATGAGTCAAAGACAACACAAGTAAAGACAAAATGATATTTTTTAAATGATGATAGTTTTTATTATTAAGGTAGGGGAAAAAATGGCCCTGTGTGGAAAAAGTGATTGCCTGTTAAAACATAACTGTGGTTTATCATACCTGAGTTCAAATTCTCTAGTCACACCCAGGCCTCATAGTGCCACACCTGTTCCCAGTTTAGAAATCACTTCAATAGGAAATGCCTGACAAAGTGAAGTAGACCAAAAGATCCTCAAAAGCGAGACATAATGCTGAGATCCAAAGAAATTCCGGAACAAATGAGAGAAAGTAATTGAGATCTATCAGTGTGGAAAAGGTTATAAAGCAATTTCTAAAGCTTTGGGACTCCAGCGAACCACAGGGAGAGCCATCCATCCATTTTCAACACCGCTTATCCCGGTTAGGGCCACGGGACAATGTGCGCCATTATCCACAAATGGCGAAAACAGAGAACAGTGGTGAACCTTCCCAAGAGTGTCCAGCCAACCAAAATTGCCCCAAGAGCGCAGCGACAACCCATTCAAGAGGTCACAAAAGACCCCACAACAACATCCAAAGAACCGCAGACCTCAGTTAAGGTCAGTCAGTGTTTATGACTCCACTCCACAAGAAAGAGAGAGCCTTCATGGCAGAGTTCCAAGATGAAAACCAATACTGAGCAAAAAGAACATAATGGCTCGTCTCAAGTTTGCCAGAAGACATCTTGATGAACCCCAAGACCTTTGGGGAAATACTCTGTGGTCTGACGAGACAAAAGTTGAACTTTTTGAAAAGTGTGTGTGTGTCCCATTACATCTGGCGTAAAAGTAACACCGCATTTCAGAAAATGAACATCATTCCAACAGTAAAATATGGTGGTGATAGTATGATGGTCTGGGGCTGTGATAAACGGAACCATGAATTCTGCTGTATACCCAAAAAGGTCAGAAGGAGAATGTCCGGCCATCTGTTGGCGACCTCAAGCTGACACAAACTTGGGTTCTGCAGCAGCACAATGAACCAAAACACACTAGCAAGTACACCTCTCAATGGCTGAAGAAAAACAAAATGAAGACTTTGGCGTGGCCTCGTCAAAGTCCCGACCTGAATCCTATTGAGATGCTGTGCCATTACTTTAAAAAGCCAGTTCATGCCCCAAACCCCACAATGTGGCTGAATTACTACAATTCTGCAAAGATGAGCGGGCCAAAATTCCTCCACACCGCTTTAAGAAACTCAATGCAAGATATTGCACACGTTTGATGGGAAACATTTAAGTGGGACAAAAAAAATAAGTAATCAGGAAGGGGCAAACACTTTTTCACACCGCTGTTTTGGTCATCAGCCTCCTTGACCACTAATACTCGCTTTTGGTGTCAGCCATGAAAACAACATCAGTCCATCTCTAAAATATAATTCTAATATACTATTGTTATTGATAAGTATGATATACTGTATCATCATTTGATTTTTAAATAATGGGAACAAAAATCAAAATAGATCTATTAATGTATTGTCCTTAACCTGCACTTTATTTATTTATCGAGAAAGAAGGTTTGCAAAAATGTAACATTACAATGGAAGCTCTTCTATTGTGTTTTTAACCAAAGCACAAAACAGAGGTTCTTCTTCCTCCGTCAGCTATTAAACTCGTTGGGTGTCTGTTGCTCCCACCTCTCCCATTAGAACCTTCCGACAGCCAGATGAATGTGTTAAAAGCCTTCCAGAAGCTGGAACCCGGAGACTTCACCGGTTTCCTAAAGACACTCCGCAGCCCGTCCTCTCAGCGTCTGCAGTCCCGTTGCACAGCCTTCCTCAACACAATGGAAGCTTACCATGTAATCACCATCATTGTCACGTATTAAAAAGAACATACCGGTTGTTCTCACCAGACTTTTTTATTTTATGTAGGATCTGCCGGTACAGAAGCAGTCGGATCTCGTGCAAGACTTCTACCAGTCCTTTGCCGAATACTTCAGCAGTGAGTACCCGTCGCTTCACTGGCTTTCAAGTGGTCCATGTAAGCCTGCAAAATGGTGGTCTTTGTGGTGTGTTTCCCCCCCCCCAGGGTTTTCAGAAGCCGAGCTCACTCAAACGATGGAGCACGTGGAGAAGCTCATCATGACACGCTTGCACAAGTGGGTCTTCTGCCATGACAGCTGCGATGACGAGCAGAAGGACCTGACTTTGCAGAGGAGGATACGGTTAGTTTTGCCTCACTTGAGTTGTTTTCAATGCCTGAGGTTTCTTCATCAACCTGCAGTTTTGTGGGAGGAGTGGGTATTCTTTACAAGATCTTCACCTTCAGTTTTACAGGGTTTCTACGCAAGTATGGAAAAGTATAGAATTTGATTTAATAAATTTCCAGGTCTGTAAAAGTATGGAAAATGGAAATTATTGTATGGAAAAATAGGTTCCTGTTTCCAAGACGGTTACAACAGCTCTATTTTCTAAATAAAAACATGATGTACCTATAAAAGAAAAATATAGGTCAATCCATGTTTTTTGAGGCGCTTGGAAGCGCAGCTACAATGTTTGTGTGAGAGCACACAGTATAATACCATGGTCTTGGTGAATACTTGATTCTGATTCGCTCAGAAAATTTCATTACCAGGTGTCAAACTCATGGCCCGGGGGCCTGATTCGTCCCGCGACATCATTTTTTGTGGCCCGCGAAAGTAAATCAACTTCTGTGATTCTTGCTAAAATCCATACTAAAAACTTCAGCTTGTCATATGTAATAAATATTGAGATATTGCAAAAGTTTTTTGTTTTTTTTTACTGAACCCTTTTTACAGTAACTTGAACTATAGTTGAACTATTATCCTTGACTTCTGATTTTTCTTTAAAAAAAAATTTATTTAAAAAAAAAAAAAATCATCTTTATTTTTTTTTTTATCCCTCAACTTATTGTGTGTGTAATATGATGAGGAAAGTAAACATTTAACATGTCCCTCTGAGGGAAGCCATAACTATATTGTGGCCCGCGACAAATATGAGTTTGACACCGCTTATATACACCCTTCGGACGTCTCAAGTAGTTCCTGTCAAAACATTACATTGTTCCGAATGAAGGGGTGATGGTTTCAAAACAGGGTTCGGGTTTCAAACCAAGGTTTCAAACCAGGGTTAGGGTTTCAAATTAGGGTTTCAAAACCGCGTTCGGGTCTCAAATTAGGGTTTTAAAATAGGGTTAGGGTTTCAAAGCACGGTTTCAAAACAGGGTTAGGGTTTCAAAGTAGGGTTTCAAAACAAGATTGGGGTTTCAAAGCAGGGTTTCAAAACAGGGTTAGGGTGTCAAAACAGGGTTAGGGTCTCAAAAGTATGGTTTCAAAACAGAGTTAGGGTTTTGAAGTAGGGTTTCAAGACAGACTTAGCTACTCTAATTGAAGGCTTTGTTTGAACTTCTTTGGCATCTCCAACTTTGGGGAGGCGGCAGTTGTGAGTCATATGTAGGAAAAACCACAAAAGTTGTCTTGTCATCTGGGTTTCCTCTTTATTTGCATGAGCTACATTACCTCGCTATGATCTTCTGGAAATTAGTTGGTGAATATCAATTAGTTGGTGAATATGGTGTATGTAGGAACTGTGTAAGCCTTGGCACAAGGATACCTGGTGGGATACATTGCGATTGTCTACAACCACAAATCTCTTGTATTTAAAAAATAAAAAATAAATAATTCCTGAAAGTAGCAGAATTCACTGCTAGACGCCAACTCATTACCTGTTTTGTTGCTTTCTGGCAGTTCTTTAAACTGGGTCACCCCGCAGATGCTCGGCGTACCTTTCCCGGATGTGCAGAGCGCCGTCACGGGCGACCCCTTTCTTCCCGCTATAACGGCCATTATTGAGATGGACGCCAAGCGAGCGCCTCAGGACAAGCTGGTGTGCGTGTCCAAGTGCAGCCAGCACGTGTTCGAGGCGCTCTCGGCCTCCAACAGCGAACCGGCCAACGCCGACGACTTCCTGTCCGCCCTGGTCTACGTGGTGCTCAAAGCCAACCCGCCTCGCCTGCACTCCAACATGCAATACGTCATCCGCTTCGGCCTCCCGCACAGCCTCATGGCCGGAGAGAGTGGCTACTACTTCACCAACCTGGTCAGTGCCTTACACGTTACAAGTATTTACAAAAAGTATTTTGGGCAACATTAAAAAAATAATAAAATAAAATAAAATAAAAACTCAATCAACATACCATCCATCCATCCATTTTCTGAGCCGCTTATCCTCACAAGCGTCGCGGGCATGCTGGAGCCTATCCCAGCTATCTTCGGGCAGGAGGCGGGGTACACCCTGAACTGGTTGCCAACCAATCGCAGGGCACACATAAACAAACAACCATTCGCACTCACAAGAGCAATTTAGAGTCTTCAATTAACCTACCATGCATGTTTTGGGGATGTGGGAGGAAACCGGAGTGCCCGGAGAAAACCCACGCAGGCACGGGGAGAACATGCAAACCGTTCCGGGCACGTCCCACTGGGAGGAGACCCCGGGGCCGACCCAGGACACGCTGGAGAGACTGTCTCTCAGCTGGCCTGGGAATGCCTCGGGATCCCCTTGGAAGAGCTGGAGGAAGTGGCTGGGGAGAGGGAAGTCTGGGCGTCCCTGCTAAAGTTACTGCCCCCGCGACCCAACCTCGGATAAGCGGTAGAAAATGGATGGATGGATGGATGGAAATAACTTTTTGCTCCCTTAACGCTTACAACAATAAAGATATGAATTATCGGCAGAACATTTTGCGGTTTTACAATGCTTTGTCCTTAAGTTTTTAGCTTTAAAAGTTGGCCGATTAAATTTTTTTAAACGTTAGTTTGAGTGTCATTATCTTTGTCTTATGTTGTCTATATGTGTTCATATGTGGGGGGGGGGGTAATACAATGAAAATAAAAATCAGCCGGCCCTAGTGCTGATGACTCGTTCATTGTGCTGCAGCACCAAACCAATACTTTTACATTAGACTGGGCCTTGTCCTTAGCAGAAACAACTGCGAATAAGTCAGTTTTTCAGCAAGTAATGAAGGACAGGTTCAGCCAAAAAAAATCTACAAATATGCTGAGGAACACTGTATAATTGACAATAGAAATACATTTTAACGTTTTACAAATTCTTAGCTCTGAAAATTACAGGATAAATTATAATGGATAAAGTTTTAAAAATGACACAAAGTTGAACATTTTAATGATTCATAATGGGGAAAAATACAGGCAAGAATGAGCCCATTGCCATTGTAAGTGTTTTGGTTTCAGTCCTGCGCTGTGGCCTTCATCGAAAAGCTGGACGGCCCGTCGCTCAAACTCAGCCCGGAGGAGTTCGAGGGTTACATGCGGTGTCAGCGGGCCCCGTCGTTGGGCGGCGGGCAACAGGACAAGGCCTGCGAGACACGCCACCTGCTGGACGAGCTGTCGGCGCGACAGGAGCGGCTGGACCGCGGCGTGGGCGACCTCAACGCACAACTGCGGATGTGGGTGCAGGCCGTTCACGCCCAGATAGACCAGGCCACGTCCCAGCTAGCTGTAGTGCAAGAGGAATTGACGGAGCTCTCGTCATCATCATCCTCCTCTTCTGATTCAGCTGTCATGGAACAGCTGGTGCTTACGGATCAATTTGAAGGTCCTGCTGATACAGACTGTTGATCCCAATTCCAGAAGGTACATGTTTATTTTTCTTTTAAACTTTAACCAGTAACTTTATCACTTGATCACAAAAGCACAGATTATACTCCACTTTGAACATTTGAATCATTTGCACTATTAGTGTCTACAAATGAAGAAGCTTATAAATACATTCCGTGATTACCAGCAACTGTGAAAATGTAGCACTCGGGTTTGTTTGTTTCCCCCCGCACCCCCAAAAAAGTCTGTAAATGTGTAAAATGGATGGCTTTATAAAAACTAAAATGGTCTCTTCTTTGGGAACATTAAGTAACTAAGCAACCTCTAATGTACTTATGAACATGATGTACCAAATGCAGTAATTGCACAGTTTACATGCATAATTTAGCTTTTGAAGGGTTTTGATAAAATCATGAAAGGGTTGGGTTGTTATGTCAAATTATATATTAAACTTAATGTGATTTGTCAATTTATTTTGTATTTTTCCTCATCCACAAATATTTTAAAACTGACTATTATGCAAAGTGTTTTCATCAATTGAGTGCTCTGGTGTGTTGAAAAATATTAAATTTTTGTAAAGGTTTCTTTATCATTGTATTTTTTATTTAATTTTTTTTTCAAATGTTGCAGACCCAATGAAAAAATGTTTCTTTCTGATGTTAGGTGCCTTAAAAGGCACTATATCAATTATTATTAATCAAGGCAACGACCTTTTTTTTTTTTTTTTATTCTTTTTTTTTGGAAAGGTTTTTACCCATTGTTCAGAATCCGCTAGGACGCAAATACGGTGTAACACACACTCATTGGACACCCCCCCCCCCCCCCCCCCCCCCCCCACCACCACAAAAAATTGAAGTAAGGTTCCGCCTCGACTCCGAATTCCGCCCGGACACAAATGCGACGTAACACAGGAAATCGCCATGAAGATGACAGAGGAAAACAATCCAAGAACGTCCATGGATGATGTTAAAACCCTTATTAAAAAGAAAGATGACATCGAAGAGCAGATTAAAGCTTACTACGACGTCCTAGAAGACGTAAGTTTACGGAATAAAATCAAATCAATCGCTTTAACTTGTTATGAAATGTTTGTGTGTGGCTAAAGTTTTGGTTTTCACAGCAAGGCGTCGGGCTTGATGGTCCCTTAGTGGACGCGGAAGGCTACCCGAGATCCGACGTTAACCTGTACCAGATACGAACCGCCAGACACAATATTTCATGTAAGTAACTCGCGTTTCGGGGGCGGGGGGGGGGGGGGATATCCATCCATCCATCCATTTTCAATGCACACTTCTTGGTGTTTTGACAGTTGGCAACTGTGAAAGCGCCCTAACCACACAAAGATGCTAGAAATACAGAAATATTATAATGCACCTATACACTTTCCTAACTGTCATAAGTGTAAAGATGTTAACCAGTGTGTAATAAAACTACTCACCATTTGAAGCTGCCTGCCACTTTTTCAGTGCAGTGAAAGCTTCTCCAATCACAATCATCTTCCTCAGCGTGGCAAGTAAATCTATACCTCGCAGGTTCTACGGTTGTGGTCATCTCGCACCGTTTGCCCCGGCAGGCCTGCAGAACGACCACAAGGACATCATGGTGGAGATCGAGGACGCCTTGCACAGGCTGCACGCACAGGAGAAAGACAAGTGGCCGCACGACCAGATGGAAGCTCTCGAGGAGCCTGTGGAGCAGCGGGACACCCTCCCGCCCGCCTTTGCGCGGGTGGATGCCGTCACCCAGGGATCGCCCGCCTCCGCGGCCGTGAGTGATGCCGGTAGACCTTTTTGGCTTGTTTGAGAGCTTTTCTTAACTTTTTACTCTCCTTCGTGTCTTTTTGCAAAGGGCCTCAAAGTGGGAGATGAAGTCATCGAGTTTGGTTCCGTGAACACCGGCAACTTCCAGAGCCTCCACAACATTGCCTCTGTGGTGCAGCACAGTGAAGGGGTAAGACTCCAGGTGGACACCTTAATATACTGTAGACCACCTAACATGTCAGCTGCAGATAAAGGCAATGGTTTTTTTTTTGTGTGTGGCGGGGGGGGGACAATATTCAGAAGAGTTTTTTTGCCAATGTCTTATTTTGTCTGCAGAAGCCGCTGCGAGTAACGGTGGTCCGCGGGGGTCAGAGAGCCTACATGAGCTTGACTCCGCAGCGGTGGTCCGGCCAGGGTCTGATGGGGTGAGTCCATCGCAACACAAATGCATTTATATAATCTGATCGGTTCCCCGTCATTCTCCCTATTTTCTTCCCAGGTGTAAGATTGTCCCCATGCCTCCACCATGAGCTTCAATGACCTCGTTGATGAGCAAATCATGTGAATTAAATTCCTTTTCAAATTCAGACACAATGCTTTTTATTTTAGTTTCTACAAAAGTATTAATCCCTGGGTTAACAAGATTGATAGATGAAAAATCAGAGAGGGTTAAACATCCTTTTACACACGAAAAATTAGGATGTTGAAGAAAAATAATCATGATGCTTTGAATTTCTTCTTTTTGCCTTTGACCATCTGTGGAAGCTGGATTTTGAAAGCAGTCCTACAAAACACAATTATACAAATATTAAATATCAAAATATCAATGCCATTAAAAAGGATTTTAATTAAAAAAAAATATATATATATATACTCACTCGCAGGTTGTACAGATGGGGCTAAAGTTGCAGAATACTGTGGTGGAGAAAGTAGTACAAGATTATCAACTAAATTAAAAAAACTCACCTCACCCCGCCAAAAATGAAGCTACTGCGGTTATAGTGGACTTTCCCCCCCTCAGTAAGATATAACTATACGCCATTATAAATCTGACTAATCATATTTTTTTCTGGAAAACAATACTACAACTGTTTTTTTTTTTTTTTTTTTGTAAACCTTTATTTCTTCTGGTTAGGACTTTTAGGGAATTTGTTTTTATTGTAAGCATGAGAAAGACGCGAGTGAGTACTTACTGGACAGGCAGACGGAGCAGACGTAACCGATCTGGATGAGGTTGCGGTGGCAGAAGCACGCCGCCCTGTAATCAACATGGGCTGGCGGCGGCAGCAGCAGCTGCGAACGCTGCTCACCGTCGGGCAGGAACACCCACTGCGCCGCAAAGTCACACAAACTCTTATAGCACCATGAAAGTCAATTACGTATCAAGAAAAACATGGCGTGGCGGCAGTCACCAGAAGATACTGAGCCAGGGCCGCCTTCTGGGGGATCTTCAGGTACAAGCCTCCCGTTATATCACAAGCCTGTCGGTTCACAAAGGGGACAAAAGAACTACATTTTCAATCAAGTAACTCCTTGTCTAACTCTCATAATTATATACAAATAACTAATATTAGTTTCATTTTCTTTATCGTTATTACTGTATTAGCAGTGTCCATCTTTTCAACTAATATTGGTTTAAAAAAACATTACTACCTTTGATGTATTTTTATCTTGTATTTTCCCAAGTATGTTTACTCTAGTATTTTTTTCTGATTTGGGCATTTAATATTTATTTTTCATTAGAATGGTTGCACTGTATTTCTTGTGTAATAGGTTTGTCTATTTTTGCTATTCATGGATTTGTGGGGCTAATATTTTTTTAATAAGTATTTTTTTGTACTTTATTTTCTATTTCAAATGTTTTCTATTTTACTATAGTTGTACATTTTTCATTTTGTATTTTAAATATTGTATTCAATGTTGGTATGTTTTATTCACATTTGTGTATTTCCAACTCTTGTATTAAACATTTTGGGTGAAATATAATATTGAATTTTTCCTAATATTTTTGTACTTTTCATTTGTTAGCATTTCATTTTGTAATGTTGTTGGTCTAATAGTTTAGCATTTTTTTCCAATTTGTGCATTTTTCATCAAATGTTTGTAATCTTGAAAAATATTTAATATATATATATATACACACACACACATTTATAAACATTGTTATTTTGGTATGTTTTGAGATTTTAGCATTTTTCATCAAAGATTTTTGGTTTATATAGCCATCCATCCATTTTCTGAGCCGCTTCTCCTCACGAGGGTCGCGGGCGCGCTGAAGCCTATCCCAGCTATCATTGGGCAGGAGGCGGGGTACACCCTGAACTGGATGCCAGCCAATCGCAGAGCACATACAAACAAACAACCAGTCCCTCTCACATTCACACCTACGGGCAATTTAGAGACTTCAATTTACCTACCATGCATTTTTTTTGGATGTGGGAGGAAACCGGAGTGCCCCGAGAACATGCAAACTCCACACAGGCGGGGCCGGGATTGAACCCCGGTCCTCAGAACTGTGAGGCAAATGCTCTAACCAGTCTCCACCGTCCCGCCTTGGTTTGTATATATTGTATAATTTTTTTTTTTAACCTGTAGATTTTTATTTTGTATTTTGGTTGCATATTTGTATTTGATGTTTTGGGTTTCAATATTTGTTACAAATATTTTAGTATTTTTCCTAATATTTTTAGATTTCCTTATGTAATTTGTTTGGATGAATATTTTAGTTTTTTTTCCATTTGTGCACTTTTGATTAGATTTTTTTTTTTTTAAACATTTGGATTATGGTCTCATTTGCAGTTTTTTCAATTTTTGTATTTTTCACAAACATTTTTGTATTTTAATCTGATATTTTAGCATTTTTTTGCTGTGCCATTTTTCATTTAATACTTTATTTTGGTCTCATTTGTATTTCCTGTCTGGTTAAATTGTGCACACGTACTTGTTTTGACTTGTGCCACTGCCGTTTTTTTAGTAGATTAATACTTCTAGCAATATTATGATAATACTAATAATGATATGAAATGTTCAAAGCATTTCACCAAGCATGTGAGTAGTAAAAGCACAAGACATTACTTGCTGTAGGAGCCCCGAGTCCGATTCCAGCACGCTTGCATCTATCAGGATGCTCTGTTTTAAAAGCACATTATATGGAATTTTAAAACTGTTTATACAAATGTGATAATATGATCAGTAAAAAAAAAAAAAAAAAGTAAATGAATCATGTTATGACCTGCTTCTGAGCGGCAAAGATCACATTCATGAAGTTCATGTATTGTAGGGCGCAGTCGTCCGCTGCCTTTATCACCTAATGCACATTTTGTTGATGTATGTTTTAGTAAATACAAGATCCACTTTGACAAAGTACATTTGTTTTTTTTTAAATAAAACCTAGCTTACCAAAATTCGAGATTTGACCTCCTGCCCCACTAAAAAAAAAAACGTAAGAAATATTACACAAACAAGACAATTTAAGACTAAAATAGTCATGAAAGATAGTACCTTCAAGTTCCTTTGAGACTCTGTTAATATCTGAGTTGAAAAAAAAATTAAAGATTGGCGATGCCATTTTTTGGATGTCTTTGTGTTATGTTTTAGTATTACATTCTATCACAAAAAAGTAGAACTATGATTTTGTTGTTGTGTGTATTGTACTGATAGTGAACAGAAGGATACAGCAGAGAGCTTTGGCGAGGGATCCGGCCAGCATCGTGTCTGTGGAACCTCCCGTCACTTCAACTGCAAAGTAGTGAACACACAAATCAATGACAGAACTTAAAATTACAATGAAATAACTGCGCCCACATTTTCACGGCAAGTCCTCAAAATGATCGTCACGGCTCGATTGGTAAAACTGGTGTCAGAACTGTTTTTTGTTTTTTTTCCCCCCAACTTTCCAGGGGGAACGACTCAAGTGAGTCCTACTGGGGACCCCTAAATTCAATTCATTTCCATCAGGAAACGCTTGCTTGCAAAATTGGATGCAATTAGGGGTGTGTTGATTTCCCGAAAAGGCAATTCATTTGTGCTCACCCGCCACTTTTTTCACGCGAATTCTCAAAATAATCATCAAACTTTGACACAAAAAAGCTCTGCAATTCTTCTGTCTCAGATACTGGTTCTGATTTTGGATCGTTTGGGCAAATTCACTCGCAGTGTGGTGCCTGTGGTACACCAGCTTTCTCGAGTGGTATGCAAAGAATCAATGAAATAAATGTTCAAGCTGTGCATAATGGACACTGGCTTAAACTTTGTATTTATTTTTTAAACCCAGCACAGTACATTTTATTATGTAAGTTGTATTAAACGTTTAAGTACAATGCATATGCATCTAATCTTTAAGAACTGTTTGTTTTCAAACATTTATTTAGGTACAAGTAGTGGCGTTGACCTACTGTTGGACATTAAGTTTCTGATCTGGTCAGCGATGACGCCGTTGGCGACGGACAGCAGTTCGTACTTGCCCTCGCCGCTGGAGCACGCGTCGTCCACGGTGCTGTCGCCGCCTGGCTGACTCTGACTGGGATACAGGAAGTGACTGAAGCAAAAAAGATGGACACTCAGGAACTATATTCATAAACAAGTCTACCAAATCATGCTCAATTGATAGGCCAATATAGTGATGATAACATAAACCAAGAGATGACAGATTAGATTAATATATTAGATAGATAGATTAATAGATTAGCTAGATAGACAGACAGACGGACGAACCTGTCTTTACAGTGGCTGGCAATGACGGCCAATTTGTTAATCCGGCTCATGGCCACGTGAGCGTTAGCCATCACCATGACAGCGTCCATACAGTTGGACAGTGTGAACTAGGACCAAATGAAAACACTTGATTCATTGGGAATAGCATGATTAGGGTTCATGTTACAGTAATATTTTTTTTTTTGGGGGGGTGGGGGCGTCATCATCATGCTAGTACCTGCGGCTCGCGTTGGGCTTGCTGGCCCCACCAAATCGGGTTAACGTCCACGACGATGACCAGTAAACTGATTTCCTCTTCTGCAAGGAATAACATTGTTCATAGAAAATATTTAAAAAATTGTTTTATGACCCCACCCCCCCAAAAGAAATCAAAACCAACCTGACGCCATCACGACGGCTCCCTGTTAAGTTTTATACTCTTTCATTGTCCATATTTTAACTAAAATGACGAATAAGTGAGTCTATTTGGTCAGAATATGAATGTAAAAATCAAAGAAATTAGTCCATTTTGCCGCATGTTACTGTCGCAAGTAATGACGCTTCTGCCTCCATCTCTTCTTCGACGTTCTAAATTATTTAAATGGCACACTGCTGCCACCTACTGTATGGAGTGTGTGTTTTTACGACGACTCGTCGGTTCCTATTTTGGGGGTTTCAACGCATCAAGCACGTCATAAAAAAACTCGTACGCTTTATATTTGTGCCAAAATTGTAAAAACTGCAAAGGCAATGCTTTCTTTTTATAGGCTATAAAAAATAAACTTGACATGACAACGAAATAGATCATCAAAGTATGAATGAATGGACACATTCAAATGTGAAGTAACGTATTAAATTGTCCATTCATTAATTTGCAACAAAATCCTAAACATTTGATTGAATAATCATTTCATGACAGATTTACACATTTCAATACCTTTTTAAATATCAAAGAGTATATTAATTTAATTGAAATTTGAAATATTCAATGTCAATTTTATTCATTGTCGCTTGTTCAAAAATGGAGTTGCATAGTTAAAATACAAATATATTTATTGGAATGTGGAATATAATCATAAATCGTTAATATTGAACCTATTCATCATGAAGCACATGAAATAGATAAACTATAAATTCATTAAAATGTGAAATCTAAGTGTCCATCAATTAAGTTGTGATATATAATCATACATTTTATATTAAATGTAAATGATAATCAGGACCTTTTTATTTAATGGTATTTTTATTCATTTAAAACTAAACAAATATAAAGCCAATTAAATACACAATCATTTATTAAATTCTATTATTTAATTAAACTATCAATGACTATCTTGAACCTATTTAAAAATATATATTTCCTTACAATATACATGTTCTGTGACCGTTTTAATTTTTTAATGGAATTGCCGTAAATTATTTATGATGGAGGATTGTTTGTGCCAAAATTAAATGAAGGCACAATTAAACATGGGAAATACATTCTTTTTTTTTTGCATAACCGATTCATACATTTCATTATCCGTGTAATTATTTGACTTGATTAAATTGTATCGCTTCACAGCCACTAGAGGGACACAATATGCGACACATATTACATGTACACCGAAGAAATATACTGTCCATGGAAAACAAGCCATTATTCTCTTCTCAGTGGACTTTTTTTATGCGCAAGTTGGTCCTGTGTTTGTCAGTCTGGTAGTAATCGGACTCGATGGCCTCTTCCGAGTCGTTCAGTGTGACGTAAATGTCCTCGTTCACTTCAGTGACTTTGTGGACCCTCTGTTTGACACCCTTGGAGCGCCAGTGAGTTCTTAGAGGTTTGATGGTGGGGTTGTCCACGGCTTGGTAGAGCCCCTCGCCTTCCACCAGCGTGATCTTGTACTTGTGCCACGGACACACGATGCACACGCGCCCGTTGAACTCCTGATGTATACAAAACTGAGATATATTGATAACAACAAGAATAAGCAGGGGCTTGTAAGCTCACCTCAATATCTCCGTGCTCTAAAGCGCCGCCTGCATCTGTCGACACAAAAACAATCAGTTAGTTCACTGTTTTCCTGCATTAATTCATCTGAGCGCACAATTCTTTACGGTTTACTGACAGATGAAGCGAAAGCTGTATTGGCGAAAGAGGAAATAAACTATATTGGCAAAAGAATCTGCTAAATAATAAAGAGCTCTGCTGGCGAAAGAAAAGCTGCAAGGATGGCAAGGAAACTATGCTGGTAAAATACGTAGCAGAATGATGGAGATTAAACAATGCTGGCAGAAGGAGAAGAAGGGTTAGCAAATAAAGTTTTAAAAAGCTGCTAAAAGTTGATGAGTAAGCTATGCTGGCGAAAGAAATAATTATGTTGGTGAAAGAAGCATGTTGATGACACTATGCTGTTGAAAGAAGTGGAAACAATACTTGAGCTCCCAAAAAATTAAGCAGAAGCTATCAAAAGAAGAAGAACCTATTTTTCTTAAAGATAAAGAAGAGGCTACCCTGGCAAAAGAAACTGTTGAAAGATGAAGAGGAAGCTAAGCTAGTGAAAAGAAAAATATATAAATACAAATAAAATAATGTGAGGAAAATATTCTGGTAAAATAAGTTGTTGAATGATGACAAGTCAAAGCTAGCGAAAGAAGTTGCAGAAAGATGACAAGGAAGAAAAACTATGCAGGCGAAATAAGCCGTCTAAAGATCAAGTGGACGCTATGCTGCCAAAAGAAGTTTCTAAATGATTAAGGGAAAGGTATGCTGGCGAAAGAAGATGCCTAAAGATGAAGTGTAAGTCATGTTGGCTAAAACAGTTATTCTGTTCTTCCAAAAGACTTTTTCTTACGGTAACAGCGCACGTCCATGGCATGGAACTTCCCCTGGTGGTACAGGACCAGTACGTCTCGGCATCCGTTCAGCAGCTTGGTCAAGCGGCCGCGTCTGATGATGTCGTCACGTTTCCCGACGAAGTGACAGGAAGGCGGAGGAGGCGCAGGAGGAGGCGGGAGAGAAGGAGATGAAGAAGATGACGCCTGCCAAGTCTCCTCCTGGGAGGACATGTTGGTTACTTGCTACAGGGGCATTCCTGCTCAAGAGAAGAATCATTACAACTCTTCCTCACTGGTTCATTTTTTGTTTTTAAATCAAGATGAAATTCAACTAAAACAAACAATCATATGAGGAAAAATATAGACAATATGCTGGCGAAATAAGATACCAAAAGTTTAAGTGGAAGCTATGCTGGCAAAAGAAGCTGCCAAAAGATGAATAGGAAGACGTCCCGGCCAAAGAAGTACTATCCTGGCGAAAGAAGGTGCAAAAAAGATGGAGAGGAATCTGTGCTATGCTAGCAAAAGGTGGTGGTGGAAGCGCTGCTGGTGAAAGATGCTGAAAAGTAAAGAGAATGGCCTGCTGGCAAAACAAGCAGTACCTATACTGGCGACAGAAAATACCAAAAGTTGAAGCTGAAGCTCTGCTGGTAAAAGAAACTGCCGTAAGAAGTGACCGGAACAGGAAGATGAGCATATGCTGGCGAAAGATGGAAGGGGATAAAATGAAGATATGCTGATGAATGCGGTTACAGAAAGATGAAGAGGAGGCGATGTTGGTGAACGACGTACTAAATTGTAGTATGCTGCAAAAAAAGATGTCGGGGAAGCTATGCTAGAGGGGGAAAAAGACGAGGAATGGTGAGACAAAAGTTATGCTGGCGAAAGACTGCTGTCGGTTGTACATTAAATGTACGTGGATATCTACTTCTATATCTATTGGTAATAATTCATTAAAAAAAAAAAAAAAAAAAAGGTAACTCAACTGCAACAGCCGGCGAGTCTGGGAGATTATCACAATGTTGTGTGTTTCCGCAAATATTGTCCCCCCGCGTGAAACGCGTCACTCGGCTCAAAGTGTGTGTGTCACCTTGATTATTGTCCGGCTGGAACAAGAGTCGACCGCGGTATGTTTTAGTTTCCGTATTTATTGAAAATAAAAAAATAGGCGCTACTTTGTTTACTTTGATAGTGCAGTATAGTCATATTATAAACATCTTAGAAACGTTCCGAGTAACAGTAATCATAATCATATTCATCGACGTGATTTACATCTCAAGGCATCGTGAGTGAATGATCTAATCTTATTTTATTGGATTATCATCACTCTCGTGCTCGTCTCGACGAAGACGCGAGAGCCGTCGCCATGGAGACCAAGTGCACGGAAATAGCGACACTTGTCAACGCAAACTGTCACAAGGGAGCGGTTTAGTGCGTCTTTTAATCTTGCACTAGCTTTAAATTAGCACCGTCAGCTCGTTTTTTAGTCAAAAGGCTCGCATATGACTACGCCCCTCTGTGGCGTTCAGTGCACTTTTCAAACATCATCGCACCTCGGAAACGTGCTCATACTTTTTCTTCGGCCTTCGCCAATGTGCAACTTGTGTTGGCACGGAACTCAAGACAGGTACGTTTATTGATTCATTTATTTATTTGTTAGGTTTTTTATATATAGGACTTTACAAAAGTCAAAAAAACTTCCCCCAAATGGCTCTCGAGTGACTTTTTTACTGGCTCATTTTGTCAGATTAAAATGTTGTTCAGTAGACGATTTTGAATATGGTCAATAAATTGCATTCATGTTTTGTCATTATAAATTGATGTCGGTTCATTTATGTGCAATCGCTTGTCCAGAAGCTGGGCCTTCAGTGGAAATTTACCCGGCTTAATCCACCTTCTTTACCACCATCACTACACAGTTATAGAAACCGTCAATACTGTAATCCCTTCGTATGTGGTAAAGAAGGAGAGTTGCTGATGCACTTCAATTACTTAAAAAAAAAAAAAGAAGAAGAAGAAGAAGCAGAATGCACATTCATATAAGAGCTGAGACTGCTATCAGCTGCAACTCATGACACCACACGGAGACTCACTGATTTGAGCCAGGGTTCGAGTGAAATATCCCTTTGGTCTTTCATCTTCGCTGACGTCACAGACTCACAACTGCCAATCACCAGGCCCGGTTCTTAGAGGACCTATATTTCACTAACAAGTTGCAATATAAGAGCACAACTGTGCCAAGTGCATCATCTGGAGGAACCCAGAAACAGTATTTTAATATTGACAGTCATATTTTACAAAAAAATAAATAAACAAAATACATCATACTCACTCACCAGAGAGCCAACCATCCATTTTCCATACCGCTCAAGCTCACTAGCGTCGCGGGCGTGCTGGCACTGGCTGTGACAAATTTAAATTTGAAATCTTAACTGGTTAAAGAAGCGGTGCCATTGCTAATATAGTTTCAAATCCACTACTGATTTTGAAGGCTCCGGACAGATTAGAATAACATGGCAGAACATATCGGCTGAAATCTGATTGGACAAAAATATACACTCTACACCCTATACACTTTACACAGAAGCCTTGCAGCCAAGAGAAACGCTGCGAAATTAAGAGACGAGACTGTTGGGAATAAATGAATAATATTTGATGGAACAAATATTAGAATTTGGGTTGCAAATGTAGGTCAGTGCTTCTGACTGTTTTTAGTGGCCCAGACAGCCCACCACTGGTTGTACAGTTATATAGTGCACCCAGGAGGTTGTCACAGCGCTTCACTTTTTCCAAATTTGTGTTAGTCTCATTCCAAAATGGTATAAATTCCTTTTTTCCCTCAAAATTCTACACACAACACCCCGTAATGACAACATGAAGGGCTGAATCTGCCAATGGAATCGTTTGGCATGCTAGGAAAAAGACTGTAAAAAGGCTGTAATTGCTGCCAAAGGTGCGTCAACAAAATATTGAACAAAAACTGAATTGTTATAGTCATATCATTTCTTAGACTGCTTTGCTTTTGATACATTTTCAAATGTATTTCATGTTAAGGTGTAGTGTCAGTTTGAGTTGAGGAACGTCATTCGCGGAAATATCTTTATTCATGTCTTTGCTTCGTGCCTCGACAGTCTTGTGATGACATCTCGGTCGACCAAACGGAGTAATTGAGGTGGAGCGCCAATTTGAGCGGAGGCCGCTATTTCCGGAAATGCATTGCTCATATCTTGTGCTGTGCTTTGTGTCTCAATAGTTTTGTGATGACACCGCGGTCGACGTTATTCGACAGAAGGCACAAGGGAGGGATATCACCAGGAACACATCACCATGGCAACGGTAAAGAAGTCTCGTAACATATGGATTTTGGATCTATCATATCTTCCATATTTTATGGATGATACAGTAATCAGCCAGTTAAGATCAGACCCATAAAAAAAATTGCGAAATATCGAGCGATGAACCTCGATACAACTTTCTTATGAGATGAGGCTTTGGGGCCATCTTGTAACATAATGGCGCAAACTGCAAATAGTTGAGTTTTTCAGCAAATAGCTAAGGTTCCACAGGAAATAAAAAAAAAATGAATTTGTGACTACTGAACTGAAAATATGTGGGCAATTACAAGATTGGTTCAGTGCGGAGTAGATGCCAAAAGTGAATAATGATTGGCTCTCACCAGGGTCTGTGGAGGCAAGTGGAAGAACATCCAGCCATGACACTGAGTCTGTTTGAGTGCCTCAAGTTGGTGGGCCTTCAGCGTCTTCACGAGCGGTAATCACAGGATCTTCATTCCGAACTCGGATCGCCGCCAACTCATTCATTCCTCCGTCTCCTTTTCAGCTTCACCTCCATGGGGATCCACCATGCGGCCTGTCTCGTAGCCCTCACTTCGGAGGACCTTCCCCTCTTGGAGATCCGCACGGCTGAGGACAAAAGCCGTCTCTTCAAGCTGGTCCACCTGCTCAGAACGCTGGAGCAGGAGGGGCTGAGACTCGGAGAAGTGGCCGATGACCAGGAAACGTCTCGCAAGCGTCCTGCGCAGCACGGCAACCACAGAAGCGCCAGGCCAGACATTACTAAACGGTTATCCATGTACAATACGTACTCCACGCCGCAAGCCCAGAGGAATATCGCGCCCCGCCACCGCCAACATCAGCACCCGAGACCCAACGTTGCAGCCAAGAGGTGCACGAATACAGCAAATCATCCGATGCCTGTTTACGAAGCCAAGAGAAAACCAGGGTACAACTACGGGCTTCCTCTCCAGCCCGTTTCTGCAAAAAAGTGAGTGCTTGTGCAGTCCAGTGAAGGCCCGACCGGCTATAATGAAGGATGTTGAAATGGATGCAACACCCTCTACAGTCAATCATCATCATCATGTTTTTGGAATGTGGGAGGAAGCCGTAGCACCCGTGGAGAACATGCAAACGTCACACGGGAAGGCCAGATTCGAACCACCGCCGTTCGAAAGACTACGCGGATGTGCTAACCACACAAACGCCGTGCCGTGCCAAATAATTTGGATTATTATAGACTTACATTTGATAATAAATGCATCTCACAAACAAGTTATAATACTTACATAACACGTTAGAATATTCCCTAATTCAGTCGTTATACTATACTTCTCACAATTTTCTCGCAAACATGATTCCATTAAATGATGTATGTTAGAATAAATGCATTATTATCAATTACTTTTGATATGATGTCATTATATGATACAGTTCAATAATGTATGCAACTTTCATCCATCCAGCCATTTCAACTCAAATAAGTAGCATACTGTAATTACATTTACAACTACAACATTTACTACCTTAGCGTAAGTTTAGCAACATTCATAAATTGGAAAATGGACTTGCTCGGACCCTCGAGCAAAACCTTCGCAGATCGACACAAAATCACGTAGGTTAATAAGAATGACCAGATGCACAAAAAAGTGAGGAAAGCATTTTGCTTTGCAGTGGCAAATCAATCAATCAATCAATCAATCAATCATTATCATTTTCAGTGGTTGTCTGTTACCACATTACTCTAAGGGGAATTCTCGGATCAGTACCAAACTTTCTTTAATTTGAACTAAATTGTTGTTTGCAGGCAAACCCGTGGCCTGAGGATCATTGTCTGCGTGAGGAAACGACCGCTGACGCACGCCGAGAGAAGGAAGGGCGAGGCGGATGTTGTGATAACGCCCAGTGCCGAGTGCGTGATTGTGGAAGAAGGCAAAGAAGCTGTGGATCTCACCCGGTACATTCTACAGGTATAACCAGTCAACATTTTACTTATAACGTTAGAATACCCCGAGACACCAATGACTCTTCTCCGATACGCTGACGTCACATTGTCTGATTTGTTAATTCTGGCTTCTTTTTTTTGGTAGCATCCGTTCTACTTTGACCAAGTTTTTGCAGAGTATCATTCCAATGAGGAAGTATATAAGAAAACAGCATATCCTCTGGTGCAGCACATGCTCAACGGGTAAGGAGTCAGCTTACCCACTTATTTGATTTATCTATTCAATGTATTTTTTTTTCAAATATTCCTTTTTTGATGATGTATATATTTTATTTCATTTCATTATAATTGTTTCTAAGGACTCTCTCCAGCCACAATTGAATTTCTGAGCAGTATTTAATGGTATTGGACGCATTGTACTCTTTTTTGGTTTGGTTTCATTCATTGATTCATTCCAATTGTTATTTAAAGGGTCTTTTCAGCCAGTATTCTATACAGGCTGGCCAGACAGAGGGATAGAGATGGGAAGGATGTGCAGCAGGTTAGGGTGATTAAGGATAGAGATGGAAATATGTTGACTGGTGCCAGCAGTGTGCTAGGTAGATGGAAAGAATACTTCGAGGAGTTGATGAATGAGGAAAATGATAGAGAAGGGAGAGTAGAAGAGGCAAGTGTGGTGGACCAAGAAGTGGCAATGATTAGTAAGGGGGAAGTTAGAAAGGCATTAAAGAGAATGAAAAATGGAAAGGCAGTTGGTCCTGATGACATTCCTGTGGAGGTATGGAAGCATCTAGGAGAGGTGGCTGTGGAGTTTTTGACCAGCTTGTTCAATAGAATTCTAGTGCGTGAGAAGATGCCTGAGGAATGGAGGAAAAGTGTACTGGTGCCCATTTTTAAGAACAAAGGTGATGTGCAGAGCTGTGGCAACTATAGAGGAATAAAGTTGATGAGCCACACAATGAAGTTATGGGAAAGAGTAGTGGAGGCTAGACTCAGGACAGAAGTGAGTATTTGCGAGCAACAGTATGGTTTCATGCCTAGAAAGAGTACCACAGATGCATTATTTGCCTTGAGGATGTTGATGGAAAAGTACAGAGAAGGTCAGAAGGAGCTACATTGTGTCTTTGTAGATCTAGAGAAAGCCTATGACAGAGTACCCAGAGAGGAACTGTGGTACTGCATGCGGAAGTCTGGAGTGGCAGAGACGTATGTTAGAATAATACAGGACATGTACGAGGGCAGCAGAACAGCGGTGAGGTGTGCTGTCGGTGTGACAGAAGAATTTAAGGTGGACGTGGGACTGCATCAGGGATCAGCCCTGAGCCCCTTCCTTTTTGCAGTGGTGATGGATAGGCTGACAGATGAGGTTAGACTGGAATCCCCGTGGACCATGATGTTTGCAGATGACATTGTGATCTGCAGTGAAAGCAGGGAGCAGCTGGAGGAACAGTTAGAAAGATGGAGCCATGCACTGGAAAACAGAGGAATGAAGATTAGCCGAAGTAAAACAGAATATATGTGCATGAATGAGAGGGGTGGTGGGGGAAGAATGAGGCTACAGGGAGAAGAGATGGCAAGGGTAGAGGACTTTAAATACTTGGGGTCAACCGTCCAGAGCAATGGTGAGTGTGGTCAGGAAGTGAAGAAACGGGTCCAAGCAGGTTGGAACGGGTGGAGGAAGGTGTCAGGTGTGTTATGTGACAGAAGAGTCTCTGCTAGGATGAAGGGCAAAGTTTATAAAACAGTGGTGAGGCCAGCCATGATGTATGGATTAGAGACAGTGGCACCGAAGAGAAAACAGGAAGCAGAGCTGGAGGTGGCTGAAATGAAGATGTTGAGGTTCGCTCTCGGAGTGACCAGGTTGGATAACATTAGAAATTAGCTCATCAGAGGGACAGCCAAGGTTCGATGTTTTGGAGACAAAGTTAGAGAGAGCAGACTTCAATGGTTTGGACACGTCCAGAGGAGAGAGAGTGAGTATATTGGTAGAAGGATGATGAGGATGGAGCTGCCAGGCAAGAGAGCTAGAGGAAGACCAAAGAGAAGGTTGATGGATGTCGTGAGGGAAGACATGATGGCAGTTGGTGTTCGAGAGGAGGATGCAGGAGATAGGCTCTCATGGAAAAGGATGACGCGCTGTGGCGACCCCTAACGGGACAAGCCGAAAGGAAAAGAAGAAGAAGAGACTTTCTGGCAGTATTAATTGGACAATCTGTAATGTTTTGTTTCAGCTCATTTTTTTTACTTTATTTTATAATTGAAGGGATCTATCCAGCCTGAACAGTCATTATGAGCAGTATTTAATGGTATTAATTAGACAAATTGTGTGTGTGTGTGTGTGTGTGTGTGTGTGTGTGTGTGTATGTAGCGGGAAGGCCACTTGCTTTGCATTTGGCCAGACGGGCGCGGGCAAGACTCACACCATGATGGGTTCCACTCCAGGGGAGGTGGGTTTGTACGTGCTGGCAGTCCAGGACATCTTTGCCCACCTGTCGGCCACGTGCAGCCCACTGCTGGTGTACGTCAGCTTCTGTGAGATCTATTGTCGCCAGCTCTATGACCTGCTCAACAACAGAAAAAGGTGCTCTTTCTAAAAAAAATTCTCTTTCCTCATTGTTTGCATCTGTAAGATGCTTCTTTGTTGTGTACTTATTGGCCAGTTGGGCATCAGGGGGGGAAACCAGAGGTCCATTTGGGGACAGAATTCACTGTCCTCAACCTTTTCATCTGTAAGATATAGATATAGATATAGATATGTATTGGCCAATTTGCAGACAAGTGGGAAACCGGAGGTCCTTTAACGGGCAGTATTCTGTCATCCTTTGCATGAGTGAAATATTCCATGCATTATGTACTTATTGGCCAATTTGGCATCAAGTGGGGGACCAAAGGTACAATTCTGTTATTAATCTTTGCAAGTGTGATGGGATAGGTGGATCTCTCTCCCAATGTTCTGAACTCCTGTTTTGACTTTTTTTGTAGATTGTTTGTGAGGGAGGATGGTCACAGCGTGGTGCACATTGCAGGACTTTGTGATGTCAGAGTGGACTCGGTTAACTCACTCCTGAAGGTCGGTGAACAACTTGCCCCCGGGGGACTTTTAAGACAAATGAGCGTGTTTCTGCATCTGCTGAATGAAATGCATACAATCACGGCATCATTGTCCCCTTTTCAACGCCTTTCAAGGTGATCTCGCAGGGTTTAGCGGCACGCACAAAGAGGGTGAGCGGCATCAATCCGCTTTCGTCTCGGTCCCACGCCTTGCTTCAAATTCAGCTCAGATCCACCAACCAGCAGATCGTTGGCAGGTGATAGACTACATTGTACTGTCAGCCAGTTGCCTGCATATTGCGTACGTTTGCTCATGAACCGCAAACGAGTGTACTAATAGTGTACTCCATATCTTTAAGAATGTGGTTCATCGACTTGGCAGGAAGTGAGCGGGCGTCGGACACCACGGCGACAGACTGGCAGACTCGTATGGAGGGAGCTGAGATCAACCAGAGTCTGCTGGCTGTAAGCTACAACCACACACGCCTTTGTTTAATTATTGACTAATTAGTGGCTAATTTGGTGTCAATTTGGTGTCAAATGCTGTGAATAAGGACAGCAGCATTTTGCTTGATGAGGGATTGATGGAGGCGACTGATGTTTCGTAAGTGAATGCATGCAGAATTATTAAGTGTAATGGGAAAACTGTCAATTTTGGCGAGCATGGACTTGGTACCTTTGAGTAGGATTTTGGTTTTATCATTGATTGTGTAGTATTAGCCAATTTGGCAAAAGTGGGACACCAGAGGTCAAATTCTCCACCCTCATCCTTCGCATGTGTCAGATGCGCCTTTGTGTTTTTGTCCTGATTTTGCCCGTTCCTCACCAAAGTCACGCAAATGCCAGACGATCTTATGTCTTATAAGATTATCCTGAGGTCTGATTTGCGTTCAGAGTGGATTTGTCCAATGACAGAGTCTGAAACGGGCCGAGTGTGTAAGGTGCAGATGATTTACAGTGTGCTTGTTGTCTCATTTGGCATCAAAAGTGGGAACTCTGAAATACATTTGTAACTCCCCCCACAGCTGAAAGAATGTATCCGCTCCCTTGATCAAGAACAGCGGCACACACCGTTCAGACAAAGCAAACTCACTCAGGTACTACGATTTTAGTGCAGTCGTGCTGTTGTGTTTTTTGTTTTTGTTGTTTCACTAAACTCTGGTGTTTTTTGTGTTTTAGGTCTTGAAAGATTCATTCATTGGCAACTCCATGACTTGTATGATTGCCAACATTTCACCCAGTCATGTCGCCACAGAGCACACTCTGAACACACTAAGATATGCCGACCGGTAAGTGTTCGTAATGGGAAATGATGTTATTTGCTTTAGTGACATTTGGTCTATTTCTCCGGTAAGAGTTGGTCAAAGTAAGAGTCCTGGAATTTGCCCAAAATGGGCAAACTTTTCTGGTGCTGTTATTTCGCCCAGTTTCATGTTGATCTTCTTTTTTTTTTTTTTTTTTTTTTTTCTAAATTTTGCCTGACAAACTACTTCATGGTGCATCATGTATAACCTCTTAATGTTGTATGTCGGTACTGTCCTAAACCGAAGAATTTTTTTTACGTTTCTTTGTTTTTCTAAAAAGTTGTGTGGTGACAGCACACGCTTTGGCATTGACAAAAAAGTAAACCTCATTGAGAAATTTGCAAGTTCTGATTTAATTTCAGTGTCCATGCATTGCCTTTGAAGGGAACATCGACCTTCCCAACATGGCCGAAATAAAAATCATGATTATATACTACATTTCCAACAGTGTTGTCTATTACTCAAATGAAAAGGTGACCATAGAAACTACTCATTTGTTATTTAATAGAGCTATGGACTAGCCAAAATGTTTTTAATATTCCTTTGAAATGAAATACTTATATTGTATTCATACTGTTACAAAAGGTCTGTGCTTTTCTGATAATAAGCCAGACTTTTATAATGTATTGAATAAATAGATTATTAGTATTTTATTTTTTTGATCAGCATCCTGTCATTGCTTTTTTTTTAAACAAAAAATAGTTGTGAATTATAGCTTTAATAAATTCTGACGGTTCCTGAAGACGCCGGAGCACATCTAGGTGAACGAGTGTCTAGTGATTTGGTGGAGAACCAGGAAGTGAGTAGACCCATTCAGGACTCTTTACATCTGCTTTATTTACCACAGTGTGAAGGAGTTGAGGGGTCGCAGCGGAGGACAAGAATGCAAAGCCACATCATCTTCCAAATGCAGCAGCGTTGGAAAGAGTCTCCCTAAGAAGCCAAAGATGGCGATACCCAACGCGTCTTTTGCCGCTGTTGCACCCACGCCGAGGAAACCCACAGGGAGAGCCGTCAACTGTTCCACGCCCAAGAGCAGCAGATACGGGGAGGGAAGAGCTGCGAGAGCCAAACTCGACATCGGAATCGAAGAAGTGGGGAACTCGCTGGTAAAGGGCGATGGAGGGCACGGTTGCAACAAAGAAAACGGGAGCACCAACACGTCGAGTAAAGAAGGACTAAGTGAGGGAAGCCAAAATGAGAGACTCGAGGAGTCAACAGAAGCAGATGGAGAAGATGCCGTAACAGTGGACGAGGAAATGCAGCAGCACCTTCGACACTATCACCGGCAGCTGCAGATGTTCGTGCCGTTCTCCGTCTCGCCGCCTTGCTCCGACCGCCGATCACTCTGCTCCTCCGCATCATCCGCCGGACATCTTGCATTTTCTGGCCGTCACGGTTCGAAGGACGCTACGACCGCGTACGACAGCAGAGTCGAAAGTAGCGAGTCTTTAGTAGAAGACGGGCAGCAAAGAGTTGAGATGAGGTGGCTGACTAATCTGGAACAGGCCGACGTTGCAGTGGATGTAGCCGTCAACTCGGGAGAGAATGGCGAGGACTCGCTGGAAATGGACCCCTCGCTTGACGGCTTGTGGACGGACTGTTTAATGTCCGTCCACAAGACCATCTGCGGCTCCTCTCGTGTTGAACAGCAGCATCAGGAACGGCAATCCGACCATCACTTGGTGTCAGCCTGTGAACATAAGAGTGTAGTCCAAACCCTTCAGGACTACAGGACAAAGCTACCTAGAGTGTTACAAAATAGTCAGGTATGCAAACATCTGGAGGTACACAAACAGTCGGAGGATAAAGCCAAAATGTCTAAGGATAATACCTCAAGCGACTCCCGACTTGAGGGTACCACAGCCTTACTGGTTCAAGGAGATCAGACCAATAGCCAGCTCTGTACACTTGGGAGGGAAAAAGAGCCACTCACACATGCAAAGAATAAAGACAGAGAATTCAACCTTCGGTCTTCCAGCTGCGACACTAAAGTGGCAAAAAAGTACACAAAGGAGATCACACATGCAAAGGATGAGGACAGGGAATCCTGTCCCCCAAAAGACTTACAGTCTCCCACTTCTAACGCCAAATGGGCCAATAACTGCACAAAGGAGCCACTCGCACTTTTAAAGAATAAGGACAGAGAATGTTCTCTCCGATCTCCCACTTCTGACACCAAATTAGCAAATAAGTACATGATAAAAGAGCATCACGCACACGCTAAGGATGAGGATGCAGATTTATGCCTCTCAAAGGACTTGCAGTCTCCCACTTCTGCTGGCAAACTGGCCAAAAGGCACACAAAGGAGTGTCTCACACATGCTAAAAATAAAGACGATGAAATTTACCAGGGGTCTCCTACTTCTGACACCAAATTGACGAGTAAATGCATGTGGGGCCAACTCACACATGCAAAGGATGACGATGAAGTCTGCCTCCCAATTAACATCCGGTCTCCCACTACTGACGTTAAATTGGACAATAAGTACACAATGAAAGAGCATCTCACACATGCAAAGAATAAAGACCAGGAATTTTTCTTTCTGTCTCTCACTTCTGACGTCAAATTGGCCAAACAGTATATAGTAAAGGAGCATCTCACACATGCAGCGGATGAGGACTCAGACCTCTGCCTACCAAAGGACAGCAGGTCTCCCACTTCTGATGCCATTCATCTCACAGAGCTGACACAAGAAACCTCATGTGCACCAAAGAAAACCATCTCACCCTCTTCGACTAAGAGTGAAACCGCTGCACCAAATCTTCCCTGCAAATCTCCGAAACTCCAAATGGATGAGCCTGCAGACTTGCACTGGAAAGAAAGGCCCTCCGACCCAGAGTTTTCCCTAACAATGGATCATGCCAAGTAAGTAACGTGGCTCAAATAGTGTTCAAAATCTTTTTTGCTCTTCTCACATAGAAAGTAGGTTAATAGAGAGAACGCTCGCCAGTTTTTAAATGCATGCTTTGACATGAGATTTGATCTAGGATAGCACTCAGTAGAGTGCAAAATCCACCGAGGTTGAACTGTCAGCTGCTTGTGTTTTTGTGCAACCACATTGGATCTCCAGTCCAGCACTTCTGACGCCAAAGTACACAGGAAAGGGGCCATTTTTGAAGACACACACTTGTTATGCTCTAGGAGGCCCTCAGAAAGCCCACATCTGATGCTCGGTGGCAAACGGCCTCCTGTCTCTCTTTTGACACCAACTTCGTGACCAATCTTGGAGCTGAGCCCTTTCATATCCATATTGAAGACACACAAAAAAATCATGATTACTGATTAAAAACTGGTCTCCCAATCGAAGGCTATGTTCACACTCCAGGGTATGATACCCAATTTGGATTTGTTGGTAAATCCAATCTCTTTTTGTACGTACTCACGATGGGGAACCTGCTGATTCACCCATTCACAGATTTTTCTTCAATTTCAAGTTTGGATCTTTTTTGTTTTTCTTTTTTGGGGCAACCAACCCCCAAAAATGTGGTTCATCAGTTTATCCCCGCTTATTCAAGGAATTTGGGGGTTTAAAAAAAAAAAAAAAAGTTTTTTTTAAAATGCAATTATGAAGGGCATCAGTTATCCACGGGTGTGTGCCATTCGCGGTCCGCCCCGGTCCCTATCCCTGGCGAATAGTGGGGGTCCACTGTAGTCGTTCAAATTACAAAAACAAATTTGATTTCTAATGTGAACAGAATGTGTCCGTGAAGTGACACGCATGCACACAAACCACAAAGTGACGTGCCGCGTTGTGTTTCCGGAAATTAATATGGCCACCCGTGTAGATCTTCTGATGCATTTGTGACAATTTCAAGGATTTTGTGTTTGAACTGACCAGCGCCCCCGTATATTTATCATTTGTAAAGCATCTTCATTTCGCCACTGATGATTTTATGCTCCTTTGTCCACCATTGCTTTTTACGTCTGCCTGTGTTGTCAAACAATTGGGACGTTTGTCACCATTTTATGACGTACAGGTCGGATGTGCGTGACGTGAGCGTCCAGACTGCAGTCGTACCGGATACATTTCTGATTTATATCCACTTACAAAAGGGGCCTGGATCGGATTTTAAAAATCCGATTTGTACTGTTCACATTGACATTAACAGTATCGGATACATGTCACCTATGGGCAAAAAAACTCGGAACTGACCTGCAGTGTGATTGTGGCCTTAGACTGTTGCACAGGAGATCATTTTCCTGTTGTTTTAGTGTAATCTGCCGTGCAACAATGCTACATTCCTTTCTCAACTCAAGATGGCGTGTCATCCAGGCCCACTGGGAGAAACTGAGGAAAATGGAGCCCTTACTGCATGAAGAGCAAACGCTTCTATGCAAGCAACCTTATATGGTTAGAGGAGTTTAAATTCTGCTGTTTGCTTCACTGTAAATCTTTAATTTTACTCTCATGGAATTTTTTTTTTGTACTAGGCATTTGTGGATTATGTGGACAAGCTGGAGGAGATTCTGGATCGCAACGCGCAGTGTCTGCGCAGCATGAGAACCAAGCTGCGTTTATATCGTATGACCAGCTCCTTTTCTGAGCCTGAGCACAAACAAGCGGAACACAGTATTAAACCACTGGCATGAATAAAGCGTGGGTTTACATTCTGTCACTCGGGAATCAAACAGACATGTTTATTTAGTGTTTAAGATGTTTACATCCTTTGTAAGCTGAAAAATGTCGTCCACGTTTTGTTTAAAGGTTCTAATTTAATGTCTTATTTATTTTATTTTATGGCTAGTTTTCATTCAAATTAATAAAATCTATTTGCAGTTTACATGCATGTGAGTTTTTGTGACAAATATAACAAGTTTATTTAAGAGAATCTTTTTCAACGTGAATCACATGAAATAGACTGGTTTACATATTTTGCATATTTAGCTATAACAGCATCTCTTCTGGGAAAGGTTTCCTCAATGTTTAGGAGGGAATTTTTGAACATAGAGTCGTGCTAAACAATATTGGCACGACAATAAAAATACAGACTTAGGCTTTTTTTCTTGACTGACATTGGATCAGACTAAACTTTTCCTGTTTTAGGCCAACTAGGATTACCAAAATTATTTGTATTTCCTAAATGCCAGAATAGTGACAGAATTTCTTTTTTGACAAATATATATAATAGACAATACTCAGTATTCAGTAATCATGCTAAAAAATATTGGCACCCCAGTGGTGCCAATATTTCTGAGCAATACTGTACTTCCTTCTTTTTGAGGTCACACTAACGGCCTGGCTCTCAATTCATTCATTCGTCTTCTATTTTTTAGGTCAGGATCCACAGCAGACTCATGCATGTCTTTATGGACCTTGCTTCGTGCACTGGTGCACAGTCTTTTTAGAAAAGGACGGGGCAATCCCCAAACTGTTTCCACGAAGTTGGGTGCATGGAATTCTCCAAAATATCTTAGTATGCTTAAGCTGAATCATTCAAAGTTCTTTTGACTGGAACCAAAGTGCCAGAACATAATCTTCCCACCACCAAACTTGACTTCTGGCCATGGAAGTGATTGGAACATGCGATTTTAATTTGGAGGGGTAAGTGAATGAATACTTTTGGCAATAATTATGGTGTATAAATCAACTCTTTTGGCAATGATTATGGTGTATAAATCAACTCCATTGATCCTTTTTTGGCCTATGGGCATTTTTTTTCTAATGAATTTCATCACAGTAAAATCAAATGCGAATGAATGTCAATGTTAATAAAATGACAAATGTAAAAGAATTATTGAGGTTGTTCCTAATCTGTAACATCTGAAAAACAGTGTGGGTTGTTGACGGCGGAGACCTGTTGATTGTGGTCAGGTCAGGGAGTCATGTACCCCACATGACTTAGGCGTGAGTTGTAGTCAATGTGCATTCCGTTACTGCTCATAGCGACTGAAGTGCATCATTGACTGTCATCTCTGACCACATGCGAGGGCATTACAATACGTTGGATACTTTTCACATGGAAATATATTACTATACATTAAAAAAACAAATTATGTTTTTTTTGCTCCTTGAGGGATTATAAATTAACAAATAAGCAGCTAGCAACAAAAGCACGTATAATAATGTTGCATAATTATTTCCGGAACTATGAATTATATTTGTTGATATTTGCATTAAAATCCGTTAAAGCTTTTAAAAAAAAAAAAACACTCTCCCGAGCGTGTGTGTGTGTGTGTGGGGGGGGGTTGTAATTGAACCACGTGATCCATACGGCTGCTTCCCGATTGGCGGCGAGGACACTTTCCGGCCCATTCTGAATTTGTTAACTTGCTCTCTGATCAATAAAGGAATGTGAAAAAAAACGGAAGTGCTTTTCACAGCGGTGAACAACGGCGCGGTGGCTCACGTGACTTCTGCTGGGCTGAGCGAAGCGTGTTAGCAGGTAAGGAAAAAGAAAGGGAAAAGTAAGATTATTATTATTTTTTTTTTAATAATGGAGCTCAAGGCTCTAAGCGTTACTTTCAGGGACACAATCGACTGACGAGGAAACACGGCGTCTCTTGTTATCCGTCCTTTTACACCCGAATGAAACGCACAGATAGCCTGTGTTGTATCCGGACTTTGTGAACAGGCCGTTCGCATGCTGGGCTAATTTGGGATATTTTCCCAAATTGTGTCCAATAAAAGTGTTGTTAGCAACATATCTCGCATTTACATGTTCCACATTCCCTATAATGACGTGTTTAAAGCATGTGTGGTAAGTGAAAAAGGCGCTGTCGTCGGGCACGCGTGCTAGTTCGCCGCTAGCTTTAGCTTATATTGACTCCCTCTTCTTGACGTTGACAATACGACTTCTTGACGCACTTGTTACAAAAAGGCAGTTTTGTTGTAAAATTCCCTCGCCAAAGTGGTTGGGGGGAGCGAAACTCGATTCCTATCGACAAACGAGTGGGTTTTATGTAAACTCCGCTTTTTATTATCGTGCGGGGTGTCGTGTGATAATTCCACGCACGGAACAAAGACTGAGTGGTGGCTAAAAGCTAAAGCTAACTTGGACATTAGCCCACCCTGGCTTTCATTTAAATTAATAAACGCGCTTCCTTGTACTTTACATACATTTGTCGAATACCACTATAAATAACCGTTAACATGATACTATGTGTTCCCGTGTACCCTAACTTGTGATTGTTTTAATTACTGTCGAATGTATCCTGCCAGACTGCCATTTGGTCAACTTTCTTTTGTGGGCTACATTGATTATTAAGACACGTCGATTAAAATGTGGATACACTGTTTAATTCTTATTGGAAAAAGTTTGGTTCTGGTCACTGATGGTGTTTTTTTAATTTAATTTTATGGGTGACGGTGTGGAGGGCGGGTGTTTGTAAGATGACACCTCGACTGTCCCTTCTGGGGGCTAAATTTAACTCTGAGAGGTGGGTGACAGATGGAGTTATATCATTCCATGGTATATTCCAACATACTTGCATATGTAAAGTTGGAGGCATGCTATAGAGAATTTACTTTGTATACAAATACAGTGATAAATGGGGGTTTATCATGTGTATATGTTCCAGACCCATCTGCATTACATGAAAATCTGAGACATAGAGTAACTGGATACACTTTTTCGAAATAGTTTTACTTTTCCCATACACTTTAAACACACAAATCTATTAAAACATGGATTTAGTGTATAGTATGCTCACTCTCCAGCTTCATTATCCAAATAAAAGGCCAAGTTTCCAAGCTTCAAGCTGTTCTTGTTACTCCCAGTTAAAATTTTCTGTATAACTGGCACATAAAACAAAAGGTTCTTCATAAATGTATATTAAAACAGTTTTCAACCAAGCTACATAATTCCGTCCAATCAAAGTCCACCGTTTTAATGCTAAACTGTATAGATGGGCTAACGGAAATTGGAGTTGATGTTATGGGAATTATAAACCTTCAAACAGCTGCTACTTTAACACACACAACAGCAACAGGTACGGATCATACAACAACACTGAACAGAGAAACCTCGCTGTTATGTAGCAAGCCCCTTTGAAAATTGGGGAAATCTGTGAGCAATGGGCGTAATTACTGATATTGGGTTCAATCCCTAAATGTACCACAAACGATCCCAAAGAAGTATTATTTCAAACAATCTTTCAACATGGGATGGCCTGATTATCACGTTCCGTCCGATCTGATTCTCCGGCAGTACTGTATTGTATGAACTGTTTTTTTTTTTTTTTTTTTTTTTTAAATGAACTGTTTTTCAACATGATACCTTATATGGCAATAAGTCAAGTATAGGAATGGTTAAAACCTAGTGAGCAAATGTTTTTGTTGTGTTTCAGCGGTGCATCAAAAATAATGATACAAATTACATTTAAATATCCTATTGTAAATAAACTAAAATAAAAAAAATAAAATCAAATTCTACCTAGTACAGTACCAAAATAAAATATCTAAAATGGTGAATGAATCAATTTCTCACAGCGCAAACTATCGCGCTTAACTCCACTTCAAATAATAAACAGACTATATTGTAACAGTCCTTTGTATAATGGAGTTCTTTCTGCACATCATAAGGCAGTGCCGTTCTGTAGGATGTGCTGCTTGATGAGTACACCTGCTAATAGATGTACGCGTTTGATATAGTTCTTCTGTCAATCAAATGGGTGCTGTACAACCGCCCTTAAAGTGGCAGTTTGAATTAAACGGCAAGCGTTTTTGTGGAATCCCAGCGCTCCCGTGAACAGAGTTTTCTGCCTCATCTTTTTAACGCCACTGCACAAGCGTTTTCTTTTCATGCTGGGTTGCTTGAATGCGGCATGCTCCTCCTTGTGTACATTCTTCAGGTGCCTGATCAAATTTGTTGTTGAATAATTTAGATGACGTTGCCCCACGAGGTACTTCAGTTTTGCAGCGATTGCAAATGGCTTATACCTAGATCAGACTACAGGGTTTTAGTAGTGACTAAATACAGTGACTAAATATTGTCCTGATTTCCCAGATAGGGCCTGACACATTTTTTCGGGAACGACAAAACTTCTTCTCGTGTGACATAATCCACGACCAACGATTTGACCCTAACTGCCAAAATGAAAACATTTTTTTTGGGGGGGTGGGGTTTTATATCTTCCGCGTAGTGTGTCATATCAATGAGAACCTTCCGGCAGCGCACCTCAACGTCGACCAATAGGGTTGCATATTGTCACCGGCCCATCGCCTCCCGTGCTTGCTGTTGTCAACAATTACTCACGCGCACAAATCAATGTTAACCAGAACTTTGGAGTATGATTCAACAGAACGCCGGCATGTTTACGTACACCTGTTCGTGCGAGCACTAGCTTGCTAGGCTACATAATGTTTTGTTGCTTGCGAGCCCAATTGTATTAAAAGTACGTGACTTTATCTCAAGTAATCCTTGAATGAATGTCCTCTCCCAAGCACCGGTGGTGATGACTACACACTTTTCCTCATTTTGTTCTTATAAAAGAAATTGTATCCCTGAATATCTGAACAAAATAAACATTATTTTGGTTGAGGGGTAGGACATTAGATCTGTGCTTGTTGTCTGTATCTTGTGTACATTTAAACTTGTTTATGGCTGCATGGTTCGACTGTACTACTTCTGTCGTTGCAGAATAAAACGACACCTCGCTGCTGATATTCTTGACGCGTACTATTGTACAAATAGTTTAAGGCCATTTCAGCAAAATACTACTAGGTAGCACATACTGTAGCTGGTGCTAAGTGTAGCTACGCCACCACTGAGCGTTTGGGCGGCATCTAGGCGCGTTAAACTATCCATCCATCCATTTTTCTGTACCGCTTATCCTCACGAGGGTCGTGGGTGTGCTTGAGCCTATCCCAGCTATCTGCGGGAGGGAGGCGCAGGGTACACCCTGAACTGGTCGCCAGTCAATCGCAGGGCACATATAAACAAACAACCATATGCACTCACATTCACACCTCTGGGCAATTTAAAGTCTTCAGTTAATCTACCATGCATGTTTTCGGGATGTGGGAGGAAACCGGAGTACCCGGAGAAAACCCACGCAGGCACGTGGAGAACATGCAAACGCCACACAGGCAAGGCTGGATTTGAACCCAGGTCCTCAGAACTGTGAGGCACATGTACAAACCAGTTGTTCACCGTGCCATTTAAAGCATGTCCCAGAAATGTTAAGACACCCGGGAACTGTTTTAAATTGCGATAAACTGTCCAATATGTCTCCTTTTTATTATTGATGTGCTTATAAATTGTAATTATTTTAATCTGTGATGTTTTCCAGGAGGCTGATGATTCTCGTTTGTCTCTCTCTGTTTCCAGATTTTTTCTATTTTGTACATACATTGTTTTGTATATACTGTATATGATGACATCTTTGGTCAGCAATCAAACCCGGGGGACTCGGGACAGAACGCTGCCCACCACCACACAAACCACACAGAAACAGATACAGGTGGGTGGTGTCTGTACACTTTGTGGGGCGGGGGGGGGAATGTTTAGCTTGACTTAAAATAAAAAAATCCTTAAATTCCTTGCAATTGTACGTTGTGAAACATTGTCCTTAAACTGTTGGACTATTTTCTCACGCACTTGTTCACAAAGAGGTGACCCCTCGCCCCATCTTTGCTTGTGAATGACTGAGCAATACAGGGAAGCTCCTTTTATACCCAATCATGGCACCCACCTCTTCCCAATTAGCCTGTTCACCTGTGGGATGTTCCAAACAGGTGTTTGATGAGCATTCCTCAACTGTCTTTTTTGCCACCTGTCCCAACCTTTTTGGAACGTGTTGCAGCCATAAAATTCCAAGTTAATGATTTGCTAAAAACACTAGTTTTATCAGTTTGAACATTAAATATCTTGTCTTTGTAGTGTGTTCAATTAAATATAGGTTGAACATGATTGAAAACATTGTATTGTTTTTATTTGTTTAATACAACGTCCCAACCTCATTGGAATTGGGGTTGTAAATGCAAATGCAATTAATCTGTTCCAGCCACTTGGACAATTTTTGGGGGGTGTTTTTTTTAAATAAAAATAGCACTCTGCAGTATTGTATTATGTAAAAACATAGTTTTACACAGTGCAATACTGAATCCGTTCCGTGTGGGTACTTGGACTGGATGAATTCTCATGAGTGGATGGTTTCATGAGATTTGGTAGTTTGATGTGATGTCATGCATAACTGTTCAAATTCCAAGCATTGGGTTGTTTGACTGGAGCCGTTCCACTGTTTTCTTAATATATTTTGTTGGATGTTATTTATTTGAATAATTAGTTAAGTCGATTATAGTGGAGTAGTTCATGTTGTGCACGTTTCTCACAGAGGTCTTTCTTGATTACCAGGCAACAGCAGAACAGATCCGTTTGGCCCAGATGTTCTACGACAAAAATGACGCAGTCTTTGAAGACAAAGTCAAACAGGTGTTGTTTCTATCGGTTGTCTTTGTTGCGTGGAGTGTTATTGATGACACAGTGTACTTGACCCACTTGCAGCTGATTGAAGTCACTGGCAAGACTCAAGATGAGTGCATGGTTGCCCTCCATGATTGCAATGAGGATGTCAACAGAGCCATCAATTTCCTGCTGGAGAGCCCTTCTGACACAGTGAGAGCCCGTTTAGCGTTCATTTGTCGTCCCGCTCTACTTGAGTGGTAACACATTGCTGGTTTTTTTGTGTGTGATCAGAACTCCTGGGAGACGGTTGGGAAGAAACGGAGCCTTGGGAAAGAGGGAGGATCCTCAGAGATAAAGGAGAGTCGCGAGAAGAAAGGAGGCGACCGGGAGGCTAGTCGCGGGCGAGGGGGGGCCAACAGGAGAGGCCGTGGAATCAGCCGAGGGCGTGAAGGTAACTCGAGCAGAACAATAAAACATGTTTGTCTACATGATTAACTATATTTAACTTTAAAATCTAAACTGAATTGTGGACAAAATTGGTAGTAAGTGTAATTCCTAGTTCATAGATTATGTTGTTCACACACTGACTTTAACCAGTGAATTGGTAAGTGTTCTGGAATCCCTCTTGCTAACCAAAACGGCAACATCAAAGCATGTAAATAAAATAATGTAAGTGTAATCATCTCTGTTCATAGATGCTATTGTTCACACACGGTCTTTCTAGCTCTGTTGTAAGGACTGCACCAAAGCAAATAAGTAGTGGAACCTTGAGTTTAATTTTCCCCTGCCTCTAAATAGCCACCATGCATTTTTTTTACTTCACTATTTTATTAAAATAAAACATGAGAATGTTAAGAGAAACTTTTTTTTTTTATATAGAGTAATTACTGTATGTACGTACTTTAGTGTTCATGTTTGATGTGGGATGGGCCACGTGAGTGTCTTCAAGTCTTGTTGCATGAGTGGTAGCCTACAGCAGCTCCTTGTGAATGTTCACATTTTGTATTTTTGTGTTTGACTGTTTGTCCCATTCAATATGCAGCTGAAAGTGTGAAGACAGTAACATGTGGTCGCCTTGCTAATTTGTGCATGTACATGCTGGTTTTCTGGCAAGTGTGGACACTATGCTCATTTTGTTCCTTTTGTCAACTCTCGACTTCCAGTTCGTGCCGAGGAGAACGGCTTAGAGGTGGTGCCTGGAGAGAGGGGTGGAGACCGTGGACGCAGGGGACGGGGCAGAGGTAACTAACACTCTCATGCTTACAGACTTGGGCTGGTAGTGTTAGCATATATCAATGGGAAATGTTGCATTACTACTTAGGCTATGAATTTGCTGACTCACCAGGGGCATTTTACTAGCAACTGATAAGAAGCGTAACAAAAGGTACTGGATTTACACAAATCCCTGCAAATGGGGGGGGGGGGGGGGTTTGGTCGCAGCAGTGACTACTTTCACAAGGTGTCACTGCATCCATACATGGTGGGAGAAGTGAATGTCAGGTGTCAAATCCCGCAGTTTCTCTGTCAACCTACATATGAAAGCCATACTGCTTTTTGTTTTGTTTTTTTGGAACATCTCCGAAGCAGTCTTCAAAGGTTGCAAATTACCATGGTAACTTCAACTTCTGCCAATGGTGCGGTTTATACAGAACAGCGACACAGACAAAAGTCGGGAAAATCACTGTTTTAACGTGTCTGGTGTGATGTAGAAAATTTTGAACGAGATAAATTTGTCTGGTGACAATCTTAACACCCCTCGACTGCCTTTGATACATTGTTTTGCACACAGGTTTGCACTCTTGCGTTGGTTACTGATTTGAGACTACCTCTAGGAAAAAAAATTGCCGTCTTCCCCTATTCCACGTCGTTGCTGTTTATACACAACAGGGTCCCTGACAAAGGCAGAAAAATCTTTTCAATTTCTTTTGTTGGTACAGAACAGAGACATGATCAGAAGACAGAAAAAAAATCCTGCCTTTCACAGCCTTGTTTGGTCTTCTGGATTGCATCTCATGAGTTTAGAGACCTCGACCGCCATCTATTTACGTCAGCAATTCCGTGAAGTATTTCAGCACTGAACATTTGTGCAGTGATCCTTAGCCTCACAGCTGCCACCCATAGCGGGTAAAGAGGGTGCTGCTAATCGGGGTTTGTGGGCCTTATTCAACACAGAAGAGCATGCCTAAATCTGTATGGAGAAGTCTATATAAATTCTTTATTTGCTGTAGATAAAGTGGTGGTCATCATTTGAAAAGAATCTCACCAGCTGCTGCTTTGTTTTTGGTGAAAGTACTACAGGAGTGCTGGGTGAAATGTCCTTAAATTAAAATCCAGTTTTTATTTTCTTTTTTCCCCGCCTATAGAAAAGTAAATTACTGACATTATTCAATGAAAGTTTTGCTTTTACCCCCCTCTGCAATGTTTTTTCTCCTGATACCAAACAAGCTTTGAAACGTTCCCCCACACCCACACACCCGTGAGCATCAACTTCCTCAGAAATAATACAATGAACTGTAAAATGCATGGCTCGGCTGTGCCATCTTGTCTGTTGTCTAAGAGTAACAACACACCCTCCCCCAGCTCTCACACTCTTATGTGGATTTGTAGTGGTGAGGCAAGGTGACCTCCGCAAAATATACAAGCACATACCCAGGTTCAAAGTTTCCAATGTGGATAAATCACAGCTTTTTGAAATGTATCGATTTTCTGCATCATTGACTCGTTGATGGCCTTCCACTGGGATCCTTATGAAGGCAGTGTTAAAATTAGTCCACTCATTTGATCTGTTTCTCAGTGGGAATTAAGGTCACATGTTTTTGTTTTAATCATCGCTGAAAGGTTGCATGTGCTGTCCTCACGACACGTTGCCCATTTGAAGCTAGACAGACGGCAAACTAAAAAAAACCCGTACACACGGTTTTCTTGCTTTTATGGTGAGCTCTAGTGTAGATGGATAAATCAGATAGTAACTGAAACAAACATCAGTGTATTACTAACTACATTGTACAATTGGTGTAATAAATACAAATGGGTGGCTTATACTGTATGGTATAACATAGCTTGGTGAAACGATCACAAATGTACTTTCAATGTCCAAATAAAATACACCGTTGACCTCAAACTATTGTTTGTGCGCATACAAAGAAGGTTTCCCAAGTTTCAAACATTTACAGCACGTTCAGCTTATGAGCAGTTTTCAGAGATCACTTTTACTGTGACATAAGTTTGACTTCTACCGAGAAAAGAGTACATCAAAGATCCTCAATGGCAGGCAGATGCTCTCAGGTTGCTGGGAAACCAAACAATCCATAAGGACAAGATGTCTCACTTTTTGACTATTTTACCCCTTTTGTTTTAACAGTTTCCACTATGAAAAAGGCATTAAGGAAGTAACATATTTATCAGCAAGTATGAACATATAACGTTTTAATTAACATAATGAAATATGGAGTCTTTTAAGGTGAAGACACGGCATCACTAAATATAGCGAGCAAAGGCGTAAATTGACAACACTGACTCCTTTTGTAAACTTGCTCCTCTGTTCATAGCAATATTAGTGTAAGCGGTTCAAGTCAGTGGGGACGGAATTTGATCTACGGGAGCTGCTAAAAAAATCGTCCTGACAAAATTAACTCTGGATTGATCGATAAAATACCTTAGTCACCCAACTCTAATAACCGCTGAGTGAAACCTTTGTGAAAAACTCACGTGGTACTTTCTGTGGGCTTTCAGGGGCAGGTGGTCGCGGTCGAGGAAGAGCAGCTGCCGGCACCAGGTTCTCTCAGGCAATGGGGTAAGAAGATGTGCTCAGCCCCTATGAATGCTGGCAGAGGTGGTGATGTTTATTACAAGCACATATCTCAATCGTAACCATGTGGAGAAAAAAAAAAACTTTCTGAACCTCTCTCTGGAATTTAGCTTATCTACAGTAATGTCGTCCATTTGGTCACATCTACCTGCTTCCTCTCTTAGCACCTTCAATCCTGCTGACTACACCGCTGGTCGCCACGAGAATTGGGAGTGCGACACAGAGACTGCTGAGGCATCCGGTAAGGAACATGAGAGACTAGAACATGGGTCCTTCATTAAAAGTTAGACATAAGAATTATAATTGGTTCCAAATATTTAGTTGTCTGACTGTCAAATATTTTAAAAGAGGCAGTTCTACAGTACATATTCCAGCATAACTTGTTGATGAACTGGCAAACATTTCTTGAATTGTTTACTTTTGTTACACTATTTACAAAGACTTGGGTCTGTAGAGCAGTTTCCCCAACCTTTGTGCCCAGGCACATATTAAGCGTTGGAAAAAATCTCACGTTACACTACCAAACAAATGTCACAAAAAGTATATCTCCTGTACTGACACAATGTTCTTGATTTCCTCTCAAATTTCCTTATTCCGTGTGAAATCTGGGTCAGTTTAGTTCAACAGTTGTTTGCAGGACCTGAAGACACACTGGGATCTTAATAATTTTAGGACCAATTCAGTAAATTTAGGTAACTGCAGCACACCTGAGGTTCTTTGATGAGGCACTAATTTAGACAAGGCATGTTTTTTTACATTAAAAAAATAAAATATCTCAGGGCACACCACCAATGTCACAAATTGTGGATACACAGGTTCTGTACCTTCTGCCCTCTAGTACAAGAGCATTTAATTGTTCTGGGTGTCAGTGTCGTTGCCTTAAACAGTTAGACATTATCTGTAGTCAATAATTCTGACAAGTTAAGTAAATTTGGTTTATTTTCCTATGGTGCACCTGCACTAAAACAATGGTTTTTGACAGTTGAAGAATGTTAGAGACTTTACGACACCTGGAAAGAACTAAAAAAATGAATAGTACTTGGAACAAGGTGCCCTAAAGTGCCTGAAAATTGAACCAAATATGGTAAATATTAAAGAAATGTAAAGAATAACAGTGCAAAAATGATTGCGATACAAACAATCTGAGCTAATAACAAAACCTTTTTAACTACCTTTTTGTGACATTTTCATCTACTTTGAATTTTCCTCCCTGCAATGCTGTTCCATCTGTGTGGCGCTTGGTAGTTACTGTTAAGAAGTAAAATTATCACAGCGTTGTCATTGACATGGCTGCTGATGTTTTTCAGCAACGTGGGGAGGCAACCCAGAAGACTGGACAACAGAAGACTGGAATGAAGACGTTAGTAGACAGGGACATGATGATGATGATTTTTAGTTTTGAGGTTCTTCATAATATAGTGGACTAATTATTTTTCTGCCCTTTCTCAGTTGTCTGAGACCAAAGTATTCACTTCGTCTTCCACCCTGGGAAACCACAAGTGAGCCCTCACACCCCACTGAAATACACTACATAATTTCATTTGAATACTTTTTTTCCCCCCACCCTTTATTTCTTTCCCTCCAGTATGGACTTGACAGGCCTCCTGCCAAATTCCGGAATGTCTGTGGAGTCAGAGCTGGTTGATGGACCTTCTGCTGAGGATCTGGGCCAAAGCCTGGTCTTCACCAACTCCCACCACAATGGGCGCACAGCCACACACAGCTACGCCCACGCCGCCTCTGCTAGCACCACCTATGCCCATGCCGCACTGGTACGAGCACACCTTCAGCCAACAGACACTGCTGCACCTCATAGTTGTCAATGTAAGAGCAAGGGTGGGCCAAAACTAGGCATTACATTATTTATTAGTACCCAGAGAAAACCCATGCAGGGACTGGGAGCGCATGCAAACTCCACACAGGAAGGCTGGGTTTCATGGAAGGATTAGGGTTTCAGGCCAGGATCAAGGTTTTAGAATAGTAGCCAAGGTTAGGGTTTCCAGCTTGGGTTGGGGTCAAATTATGGTTTCAAGCTAGGGTTAGGGTTTTGAACAAGGGTTACGATTTCTATCCTGGATGCGGGTTTGTGTTTGTGGAGACCCTGAACAGTGCAATGAGCCCCTTTCTTCCTTGTTTTATACTGTCTTTGTCTTTCATTCCTTACTCCCATTGAGCTGATCTGCTGTCCTTACTGCTTCTTTCTTTCCTTAAAGTTAATATAAAGTGTTACCCACTTTTGGAACACCCTGTAAAATATTTTGTTTTGTTTTGCAGTCTTCAGTCCTGGGCCCTGGTTTTGGGTCTCTGAACACACCCAAGCCAGTGCCCATGTCGGACAGCAGGACAGCAGATCAGCTCAATGGGCCTCGGCTCGGTCAGAGAGCGAGTCAGATCCCAGCCGCTCCCCCGACCATCAACGGTAGCATTCCCAAAGATGCGGTGCAGCCCGCGGTACCGAGCCCCGTGCCCGCCCCCCCGACCTCGGTGGAAATCAAACCTCAGAGATTGGACAACGGACCTGTAACAGGCCTACACAGTAAGTTAATAAACCAAGTTGGTTCTTTTCTCTTGAAAGGGGACATTATGTGAAATTGTCAAATATTTAATAGCTTGTTTACGAGTTGTCTGGAGTGCCTGCCCACTCATCAGTTGTGAAATTACAGAACCAAGACAGTATTTTAAGCTGCCCAGGTCCCTAAATGTATCTGTGAGGGAGCGGTTCTGAATTTTGCCTAATTGCAACGTAACGGCGTTGCAAGTTTACACAATGCCATGCATATGTTACTGCGCTCATGACTTGGCAGTTAGGCTAGGCAATGATCCACAATTTTCAAGTGGACTACACAGAAGCGCATTCATGTGAAAGCTGCACAGTTATTTGTGATAATGGGCACCTACTCAGATCTTCAGTTAACAGCATGAGTGCATGGGAGTATTTGTTTTGGTAATGTCTGCTATGCGTGTCACTGCAGCTTTATATATTTTTTTTTTTTTTTGCTTGTTAGTTTTTTTGTCCCCCCACAACACAGTCTGTGCTAGCAGTAGCTGCTAGCCTTGTCGCAACTATCAAGCTATGTCCTCGGCCATCAGGGTAATGAAAGCTATACCTGCCATTGGCTCTGTAGTAGAGGGGTTGGAGTGAGCAGGGACGCATTTACATGAGAGAAGACCAACCCTCAAACAGGCACATTATTTTGACTAAAGCACATCAGAGACACTGATTTTTAATTGTGGTGGGAAAAAATTAATGTCCTTTTTAAACATTGTTTCATGTTTTCTGTAGTGGAAATGAAGCTTCAGCCAGAACCCTCCGCAGTGCTCAGTCAACTAGCACAGAGGCACCAACAAGCCTCCATCCTTCCCACCACAGAGCCTCTGGTTTTGTCCCATTCACACGCCCCGCAAGTGCCCACACCCCCAGGTATGAGTGGAACTGTCCTCCATTCATTGTTCTGTTCTACCGACCATTCTGTCTAGTTCACCCCACCAATTCTTCAGGTCACGAGTCATTAGTTCTGCCTGCAAGAGAGAGAGCCTCTCCAGGAATGAAGCTGCCTGCTGTGGACTCTCCTATCACAGAACCTACCATGCGACAAATCAAGACACAGAAGCGTAGAGTACCGCCCCCCTCTAAGGTGCCTCTATGTAATCACTACGATGGCCACTGACTAATCCGCGTGACTATTTTTACACTGACACGCTGCAGCTTTCAAATTGGTATATTATTTCCATAAGACTGGAACTTAGTCAAAAACCTAGCACCCCATGTTTTAAAGGTCAGATGACAAAGATTTTATGGGGTCAATTAAAATTCATATTTGCATTATGTAATACATGCGCGTAACTTCCAGCAAGTTTTCAACCATAGTTTAGCTAAAAATTAGGTTTATTTTTATGACTCATATTGAGTCCTCCCGAAGCTCAAGACACCGCGGTGTGGTTACTCTATCTACCGCAAGGGCGACCAGAAGTGACGTTGCAATTGACAAACACAGCACGCTACACACTATACGCAATGGCGAGGAACGTGTTGGAATATGTGGAGGAGGAGGATTTTGACGTACAGGAGCACCCAACTGAACTTGGCCTCATCAAAGCGTACGTTTGAGCCGATCAGACAATGACGACGACGAGCAGCCAAGTAGCAGCTGTAAAACAGAGAGTGGTCACTGGCTCGATGTGACGGTATGTCAAAAGCATGTTTTTTTATACAGTTGTGGCTTGAAATAAGGGCACCCCAGGGGTGCCAATTTTTAGCACGATTGTACGCATTATATATTCATATATGTTTCAGTGACACAGCACAAGCTTTTACATAGTATGCAGTATTCCTATATATTGTGCCCCTCGCTCAAGTTGCGTAATAACACGCCGCACACAGTCTTTGCTGTGTGTCTGTTGGCTTGTCGTATAGGCAAAAGTACAGACGTTGGTACTGAAAAGTACTGCGTGGGTCTTTTTTTCCTACTCCCCAGTGCATAGTAACCATAATAGTCGTAGATATATACAAGTAAATCCTCACCTTGTGTGCGCTGCTTTGCTGCCGGTTGAGGTCCCGATGGCAGTAGGAAAAATAGTTGGCAGTGCAGCTGGTTTCAACTTCAGCCTCTGCATCCACTGCTTTCTGCTCGGCCTTTTTCAAAACACGCCGGTCGAAGTGATCAGCACAGTTTGGAATGCTTGCTAGGCACCCACAGCTGACCACGTTTCTTCACCTGTCGATTGACTTTCCCTATCCACTGGTCACGTATTCCTTCTTCACTTGGGAAGCCCAAAAAAAAAAAAAACTCTTCCCACTGCCTGAACCATTTGTACAGCCAAATACCACACAATAATCCATTGTGATGCCGGTAAATCATACGACTCCAAATATACATGGACAGGAACAATAGCACACAACGCCGAATGAGCACGATGTTTGGCTTGTGTGACGTCACAGCGCCGGAAAGAGACGAAGACCGGAAGGCGCGGGATGCAAAAAGCAGAAGGCGCATTCTGCATCATATTTATCGATTTAACTGCTGTATATCTGCTATATAATCACTTCAAAATGGCACTGGTGGTTTGTAAAGGGGTTCTAGAGTTATCAACAACAACAAAAATTATCTTTGTCCTCTGACCGTTAAGTTACTAATACAGTGACTTACATTCCAGACCTACCCCGCGATAGGTCAAAATCTACGCTCTGCTGTAAAGATCTTTTTGGGGCAAATATGGTTTTAGGTCATTTTAGCCATAAAATACCCTTCCACAGGTTTTAAACATTGAAACCTATTAAAACAGTTTTTGAAGACAAAATTTCCAACTTGTCTTCGCGCCACCAGGCGAATGTTTAAGCTGGCTCACCACCATAACCTCTGGGGAAGCACATGCTGCATCTAGCCCGATGCACACAGGCCACGGCGGGCTTGATTCCTCCATCGAGTAAGGAAGTGCGACGTGCCCATAAAACAAACAATCACAATGAACTTCGGATTTCCACAATATCGGGAAAATTTACGTCAAAACTGCTCTAGTATTGGTTATTGATAGAAAATGGCGCATTTCAACTTAGTTTTGTTTACGTCGTGCCATTGGAACACAACGTCTTCATAAACAGGACCTACTGTATTGACAGCCCTACCGATCTTGCTAGTCTATCTGTTCATCTTAATATATGTTAACACTATAAACTACTTGTCCTCAGATCCCCTCGTCTGCAGTGGTGATGCCGGGCTCGGCTGACGTCTCGGGGCTAAATTTTCAGTTTGGCGCTCTGGACTTTGGTTCCGAGGTGGGCGCCATCGAAGTGTCCCAGAAGGAGTTGGCCCGGGAGCAAGCTCCGGCAGCACCTCCAGCAGCTGGCATGTCTGTCCCTACTGCCGCATGCCTGCTCACCAACCGCAGAGCTTGTTTCCCAAAACGGCATCTGTGAGGTTTGTGTGTTGTGTGTCTATTCTATTCTTCATGAATGTGGACTTTTTGAAGCTCCACCTTATTTATAAATATTTCATCTGTGCTACCCTAACAGCGAACACGTGAGCAGCATACCTACCATGTCGGATGCCAGCTTCCCCTCGCCGTCCTTAGGCTTACCCAGCGCCACGCCCTCCCCCTCCCTGGTCCTCCCTGGTGCGGCTGCCCCACCCTCCTCCACAGCATCGGCCCCCGGAAAGCGTGTAGAGGGCGGCGTAACAAGAGCCCTGCCTCCCCAGCTGGCATTCTCTCAGGGCAAAGAGGGCCTGCCATCTGTTGCTGCCCCCCTCACTGTAAGTCTAGAGCAGTGATTTCTAACGGACGCGGGAAATTGTCCAATTTCACTTAATTGGTCTGAAAATTTCGTGCACGTTCTATATATCTTTGCTAATCTACTTATACCAGTGATATATAGGGACAGGCAGAATAATTACATGCTCTGCCACTGAAGTACAATGAACCTGTGTCCAGCATTATGTTAATATACTTTTTGACATTTTTGTTAGCTATGCTATGAAACCTATGTAATGTCAAATATGTGCATTGGCTCAGTATAATTTGGAAAACGCTGGTCTTAAAACTTTCTGCAACATTACAGAAAATGAATGCTTGAATGACAGATTATTCTTGAATTTTTATTTATGCATTTATTTTTTCATAGAATGGTTACTGTGGCATGAAGGGGCAAGGCACACAGGATGGTAAGTTTGTGACTCCAAACTCCTGTCAAATTAAGGTGTTCAAAATCAAAAAATGTTAACTTTTTTAATTCATTTTTAGCTGCACTATCGCTGAGAACTTTGAAAACGGAGTCTCCAATAATGAGTGACAGTGGCCCTGGTCACCACACGGCTTCCACCACCCCCCACTCTGCGCCCATTTCCTCGGTCAACGGGTAAGGAGAGGCAAACTTATTGTTTTCCAGTGGGAAATACGTTGTCATTGGTTTAAGACAGAGTTCTGTTTCTATGGTGGCTATGTAGCCCACATATGTACTTTTTGACTACACCGTAGTCCATAAGCAACACTTTTAGTAGTAGTCGTCATTACAGTAAAGATTTGTTTGACAAATACTTGGCCGTAAATATAAAACACTCAAAGGAAAAACTTTAAGGCTTTTACTAAGCTTCGTGACGGCGTATTTTTATACCGCTGCGCAAACTATACTTCGAAGAGCGGTAGTCATGTGTTGGGACTGTCGTTAACCGAGGATCCCTGTAAAGTGAATTATTAATCTGTTCATCATAAAACCTTTATTAAATGTTACACGTAATGTTTTAACATTTTAACTATCCTACATGTGCAGAAATAAGTTAACCACTGGATTTTAAGACTAAATTTACAGTAAAACTATCCACACTCTGAAGGCCCGAAGGGAACAGGAAAATGTTTGCAGAACAGTCACCCTGCTGTTTTCTTCATATGGTTGAATTAATAGTGATGTTAAATTGCATTACCCATGTTCATGTTGTATACTCAAGTTTCCATTCCATGGTTCTGATCACACCTCTTTGCCATCACTCGTACCCCTTCTATGCTTGCGTGAAAGAAACGTCAAAAATAGCCGAAGAAAAAGCAAAATACACTTTGGTTCATTGTTTTGTCTGGGGGTGCAAACGGTTGTGCTTAAGAGCCACATGTGAGTTTTAAAACGGGGGAGTCTAACTGATGCCAACTCTGGATAACACCCGTTCATATAGCCGGGACAGTGAGAAAGTTAGAGTAAGCATGCCATTAACAGTTTTTGTTAAAGTAATTTAATTACAGTAAGTTGGCACCCATTACATGTAATGTTGATTTGACCTAAATTTGTCAGTGGCCGTTCCTTGAATGCCCCCTAGAGGTCATTGATGTTTTACCTTTTGTCTAAAATGCAAGAGAATAATTTTGAAGATGTAGTACTCAAGTATATACAATAAATGCACAAGGCATACAGTACACAAGTATATACTATAACTGAACAAGTAATGTAAATAGATGCATTGCTCCAGTTTGTGATCCGTTATCATTTTTTTAAAACTTGCTGATCGGCCCCAAAAATCCTGATCGTGTGTGTGTGTGTGTGTGAGACAGAGAGAGAGAGAGGTATGCCTCTGGAGTCATACTTGTGTCCAGAAAATGTAGGTTATATTCCAAATTGTACCACTTGTTGATCACGCTCACTCAAACACTGTATCAGCAAAAGTATTTTGGAACCCAGGTCGTAACATAGCCAGAAAGTGAAAATGAAAGCTGACAAATGCATGTAACTTGCTTTCCAGCCACGTGAGCAGCTCTCATTCATCTGGACCTGCACACACCACAATATCTTCTCTGCCGGTAAGTGTCAACATCCTCCCACTAAATTTAAACAGAAAATGGTGGCTACAAGACTTTCCTCACATTCTTTGGTCTTAGGCAAGTAACGAGGATAGTGTCTGTGGCAATCTCCACGCCTTCTCAGCCCCGTCGAGCCAGCCTCACAATGCCACTCCCTCGGCCCCACTGGCTGTCAGCAGTTCAAGCGCCAACAGCGTTCCACACCCGTCCGGAGCGCCGGGACTGACTCAGAACGGCACGAACGACGCTCTTTTGGCTACAAACAGCCGTCCCGTGCCCCTGCTCACCACCACCTCCGGTAAGCCCCTCACAAATGAACCATGCTGACTAAAGGTGAAATATATCCACAAAGGAACACAAAAAACACAAGTAGGTGAATTTGTGAACCACAAATATGCGCGGCATTACTGTATTATGGTTACGTTTTAATGAGAACTGAGATTCGAATATTTCTGTCGTATTTCTGCAAATGGCGGAAGCGGACTGTATTTACCCAACCGTACAGGGACGGAGTTAACTGTTGGGTAACTATTAAACCTGGCTACCAATGTATTCCAATTTAGTTGAGCAAGTACTACAGGGCTTGAACTTTACTGATTGCCGATTGTCTGGGGAAATTAAATATTCATGGTCAAGCTAGCAAAGCGTACAACATTCCCGATCGTGCAAGCGTATGAAAAAAAAATAGTGTATGTCGGGATGTCACAATATTCACAATCGCAAAATTAAGTGCCTCTATCGTTGGGGCCTTGTCTTGGCATAAAATATTGAGCGGTTGTGGTGAAAATGTAGTTTTGTGCTGTCTTTACGAAGCCAAGCCACCTAGCCAGGCTACTAGAGCGTCTCACTTCCTTATTTGAGTGTAAACGCACCCAATTGGGTGTGTAAACATTGTATGGATGGGGATAGAAGTGCATGGTAATATACGGTATGTCTTTTTCACAAAAACCTCTAGGGAAACAAATTGAGGAGGACTCGGCGAGTAAGAGGTTTTTCGGTGTTCCTGCTTTCACCTCTTTGCCCCACTTGTACCGTCAGCCTTCCTGTAATACCGTGATCTTTCCCACAATAACGCAATAATTAGCGTACCGTGAGATTAATACCGTGGTAAACCTGAGATATAGCAAACATTTGACTGAACAGGGAAAGCTCAAGTTTACCAAGAGCAAGCAAATATTTTGGGCAAGAACTATAAAATTAAGTTTGAGCCATGGACTATCATGAAAAACTGAGGCAGACTGGGCAGAACAAATAATAAGAATGTTAGAACATGAAATGGATGCATAGAACATTGTGGAGCAGGTCACATGTCAATCTATGCCATTTCCACATAATGCAAGATCATCATTAGTATTGTGCCGGTAACTTTTTTACAACATACATACGACTCCACACTTGAATCTGATAGATTAACCCGTTTTGGGTGGTGCTATTATGGTTTGCAACAGTGTTCAATGGTCACTGTAGTTAAATGTTTGCGAACAATAGCGTCTATGAACCCAGATGATTAGTTGCTATCCTTTTTTCCTGATGTGTAAAAATTGGTGTTGTTATGAGGAAATCCACTGTGTAAACCTGCATAAAAAATGGTGGAATCTCATTTAGATTTGATGTGATTTGGTATCTTTTTCTTTCCCAGGTAAAGCTCCCCCCAACTTGGCCCAAGGAGTACCCCCTCTCCTGGCCAGTCAGTACATCATGGGCCCTGGTGGCTTGCTCCCTGCTTACCCGGTAACCATATGTCAAATAACAGAGTTATAAAAATAATGACACAAATTTATTTAAACTTGTCATCTGTGTTAATCCCAATAGCAGATCTATGGCTATGAGGACCTGCAGATGCTGCAGTCTCGCCTTCCTATGGTGAGTCTCATTTTGTACATATTAGGTATAGCATACGGTCAAAGGTTCTATTGCATGGGGATCGTAGGGTTTTATAGTGTCTCCGTCTATTCAGGACTACTATGGCGTAGCATTCCCTGGTACTACGGCAACCATACCTGGAAGAGAAGGCCTGGCCAACAATCCTTACTCAGGTGAGTGGCAGTGGGCTTCGTCTGATGAGTCAACCTGGAAAAAGTTCTACAGTGCCCTGAAAAAGTATTGGCCCCTTTCTCAAATTTTTCTATTTTTGCATAGTTTACCCACTTTAAGATCATCAAACAAATGTAAATATCAGACAAATATAACCCAAGTGAACTTAAAATGCTGTTTTTAAATTATTTCATTTATGACGGGAAAAAAACTTACCTGGCCCTGTGTGGAAAAAGTAATTACTCCCCTTGTTAAAAAAGGAATGGGTAATCATAATTTTTGGTTAATTTTCACTGATCACACCCCCAACCCTGATTACCTCCAGACCTGTTCAATCAAGAAATCACTTAAACAGAACCTGTCGGTCAAGATCTAAAAAAGTTTCAACAAAAGCTTAAGGATTCCGGCGACCCCATTATCATCACAAGCGAAAACCTATACATAACATACACAACTTCCCAGGAGTGGCCGGCCTACAAAGATTACCCCAAGAGAACAGCAATGACTCATCCAGGACGCCACAAAGGAACTCAGGACAACTTCTAAAGAACTGCAGGCCTCCCTTGCCTCAGTTAAGGTCAGTGTTCATGACACAACAATAAGGAAGAGACTGGGCAAAAATGGCATCCATGGCAGAGTTCCAAGGCCAAAACCACTGCTGACCAAAAGGAACATAAAGGCTTGTCTTTTGCCCAAAAATATCTTAATGATTCCAAAGACATTTGGGATAGTATTATATGGACTAAAAAGAAGAAAGTTGAGCTTTTTGGAAGGTGTGCGTCTCATTACATCTGATGTAATAGTAGCACAGCATTTAGAAAAAGAACATCCTGCCAACAGTCAAATGTGGTGGAAGTCGTGTGATGGTCTTGGGCTACTTTGCTCCTTCAGGACCTGGATAACTTTCTGTGATTGATGGGACCATGAATTCTGCTCTTGTCCTGAAGGAGAATGTACAGCCATCAATTTGTGACCTCAAGCTAAAACGCACTTGAGTTCTGCAGCTGGATAACGATTCAAAACGCACCAGAAAGTCAACTTCTGAAAGGTTTAAAACAAAATGAAGGTTTTGGAGTGGCCTAGTCAAAGTCCAGACTTGAATCTGATTGAAAGCCAATGGCATGACCTTAAAAAAACGCTGTTCAGCATTTTAAGTTCGCTGGAGTTATATTTCTCTATTTACATTAGTTTGAAGAGCTTAAACGGTAAAGTCGGGAAACTATGCAAAAATATAAGAATTTGAGTTGGGGGCCTTTTACGTTTTCATAGCACTGTATTAGAGAGGGCTTGCCACCATCTTGTAGCATCTAAGGGTGTATCAGAGTACAATAACAGCAATTCGTTTTTCCCTGCTATATATAGTAGCTGTTTGTTCTTGTGCCCACAGTTTATTGAAGTTATCGTTTGTATGGTATTTAACAGTATTTTTACTTGCTGTAATGTCCTCACATGTAGTAAAGAGAGTCACAGATGCACTTTTCTGGTGTATTAAATGCTGTGAGAATGGTAAAAGTAACACAATGAGCGCACTCGCGCAGGAGCTGCTGTTGACCACAGCTCATGCCTGGAAGCAGTCTTGCAGTCACGTGCCACCCCATTAGGCCTTGCTTCTTTAAAAGACGATGCATGTACACAGATGCTACAGTATTTTCAATAGATTGTGTGCTTGCAATTTTTTTTTCAAGTTTCAATAAGTTTTTGTTTTAAAGCCTGTAGTAGGAGTGCAACTTTTTCAAATATGGTCAAGCCATCGTAGATTTTCACCTATTGCAGGTGGATCTGTAAAATATTCGCAGCAATAAAGGGGGGAGATGCAATACTTTGAAGTTAGATTACTGACTCTTTTATTATGACTTGCCACCATGGTGGGAATTTCTTTCTACACGTAGTGGTGTATGTGACTGCAGTAACAGTCCATTTGGAAAAATGATCCCTGCAGGGCTTTTGCGTCAACTTTATTTGTAATAGAATTATTCGAGCTTTTCAATTAATCGTCGCAGCCCTAAAACTGAGACTCCTGTTAACGCTATAATTATGTAAACCTATTCCCAGTTTGCAAACTGGTTCAGCTAGCTGCGATCAAGTTTTCTGTCGTATTTTGCTCTGCCATTGTCCAGGTGAGGCGACAAAGTTTGGGAGGAACGAAGCGTCGTCTCCAGCACCACCCACTAGTCTGTCCACGGCAGGCGTGCAGTCGCAGAGCCAGCAAGCGCAGCCGGCTGGTACACAGGGTCAGGGTCAAGGCCAGAACCAAGGCCAGCAGACCCAGAACCAGGCCTTCCTTAACCCCCCGCTACCACCCGGATATGGATACACTGGTACAGAGAGGCGACTACATATTTCACACTTGCACATTTTTACTAAGCCGTGTTTTTTCAGGTCTGCCATACTACGCAGGCATGCCCGGCGTCCCCTCGGCCTTTCAGTACGGCGCTACCGTCTTTGTGCCTCCTACTTCGGCCAAGCAACCCACCATGGGCCTGGCCAACCCTTCCAATCAGTACCACCAACAGCATCAGCCCACTTATGGACAGCATGCATACAGCACAGGTAAGAGCCACAACACAGGACAAACTTGGAATAAGTTAGTTTTTTTTTTTTTTTTAAGTCATTAGCAGAACCACTTGTCAATAGCTGGGTTGACATGGAGACTTTTTTTTCATTCCGATCTGAGGTGAACTGCTTTGGTGTGATGTGATCTATTCCAATCTGGTGTTTGCATGGGCCACTCAGAGCAGCCGTTTTAAAGACGAGTGACATGCGCAGATATATGTAAACAGTAGATGATCAGTCATATATTTAGCACAGTAGTTGTGATTTTTAATCTTTTATTAATGCAATAGCTTGATTAAAAACAAATTAAAAGTATGTGCCAAAAAATGTTAATAATATAAATTATTTATTTCAATAATGTTTCAAAACGTGAAACTTGGAACGTTATATTACTTCACCATACACAGTGAAATATTCCAAGCCTTTGTTTCCATTTTGATGATTATGGCAGAAAGTCAAAAAAATAAACATCTAGTATTTCACAAAATTAGAATGTCATGACAAAGTTCAACATTGTAGGCTCACTGTGTCCCAATCTTCCTAGCTAATTAAGGCAAAACAGCTGCAGAAGTTTTGCTCAACCTTTAAATGGTCTCACTCTGGCTTGGTAGGCTTCAGAATCATGGGGAAGACTGTTGACTTGACGGTTGTGCAGAAAACCCTCATTGACACCCTCCATAAGGAGAAAAGGTCTCAAAAAGAAATTGCAAAAGAAGCTGGATGCTCAGAGAGCACTGTATCAAAGTATGAGTGTTAAGAGGAAGGTGAAAAGGGGCACACGTGACGGGGATGAGCGCAGCCTTGAGAGGATTGTCAAGCAACGGTGATTCAGAAATCTGGGGGAGTTTCATAAGGAGTGGACTGAGGCTGGTGTCAGTCATCAAGAACCACCACATACAGACGTCTGCATGACATGGGGTACGGCTATAGAATTTCATGTGTCAAGCCGCTCCTGAACCAAAAACCTCAGAAGCATCTGTGTTGAGCTCAGGAGAAAAAGTTCTGGTCTGTTGCCCAGTGCTCCCAAGTCCTCTCTTGAGATTAAATAAATTGTGCATTTCATTTGGAAATCAAGGTCCCAGAGCCTGGAGGAACACTGGAGAAGCACAAATGTCACGCTGCTTAAAGTCAAGTGTTAGGTTTCTAGTCAGTAATGGTTTGGGGAGCCATGTCATTTGCTGGTGTTGGTCCATTGTATTTTATAAAGTCCACAGTCAACACAGCTGTCTAACATGAAAATTTAGAGCACTTCATGCTTCCTGGTGCCGACCAGCTTTTTGGAAACAATGATTTTATTTTCCAGCAGGATTTGGCACCTGCCCACAAAGCCAAAACTACCAATACCTGGTTTAATAGCCATGGAGTAACACTACTTGATTGGCCAGCAAACTCTACTGACTTGAACCCCGTTGAAAATGTATGGGGTATTGTCAAGAGGAAGATGAAGGAACAGAGGGCCCGAAATGCAGACGATCTGAAGGCCAATATCAAAGCAACTTGGGTTACGCCGCCTTGATGCTGAAATGAATGCGAAAGGAGGCCCAACAAAGTACTCAGGGCATATTACTTCAATACACTTTTCAGAAGGCCAACGTTTCTGTGTTAATGATCCTTTCTTGTCGGTCACATGAAATATTCTGCCATAATCAAAATTCAAACAAATAAAGGCTTGACATTTTTACCTTTGTGTGTGGTGAAGGTAATATAAAAGTTTCACTTTTTGAAACAATTTGAAATAAATGGGCTTTCTCTGAATATGTTTTGGCACATACCTGTACAAGTTGTTAAAAGCATGATCATTAATCTGATTGAGGCGTTTTTATGGAGCAATTGTATTCCATTTTGGACATCTAACCTGATTCTAACAGTTTTTTTTCCTTAATGGTGCTCAACTTATTTGTACACTGATTGTACAAAATGTTACTCAGAACATGGTGACAGATTTGAACAAAACAGTACAGTATTTGAACAAGAGGTTGCCCAGGGTCTTGGAACAGATTGAGTTTCCTCTGTACTTTGGGCTATTTTTTTATTATTTCGACCATAAGCAATACAAAGTGTATTTCCAGTCGGTAGGTGAAATGTGAAGAATGACCAAAATAGAAAATGGTTTGCAAAAGTTGAATGGAATGGAACTCGACAGCTTTTAGTCCGTTTGCCTTACATTTAGTGGATTTTACAAGGTGAACTTTCAGCACTGCATGCGTGTGTGTGTTCGGGTTGTCAGGAGTCTGGTCTTTTTGCTTGTGTGGGTTTGTGTGTGTTAGGCTTGTGCTGCATGTATAGCTCAACGCCCTCCCCAACATCACCACCACCACCACTGTCACTGCCCCCTTGCTGAGGTTGGCTCAAAATAGACAGCTGACCTTGTAGTCAGGTTACCTTACTGCTTTTCTCCCTCCTCTTCACCTTTTCACCTCATCTGTCCTATCTGCTCCTCTTCTTCTTTTTCGTTACTTCCTCTTCCTCCTTCAGCCTTTGACGACCTGTCTCAAGCCCACGCTGGGGAGTACAGTAAGGGAGGGTACGGAGGCTCTGCCCAGTCTCAAGTCGCCAAGTCGGCGGGCAGCGGCCCAGGGAAAGGTACACACGCCAACCACATGCGTGCACTCACTCACTCACACACACACACACACACACATTCTCTTTGATCAGTCAGCGGGCGTTTTTAAAGAAAAAAAAGCGACGACGGTGTGTGTGTGTTTGAGACCGCACGTGATTCACATGGGAGAAGCAGTGTGCTTCCTGCTTGTGCACTGCCTAAACTTCATTAATCAGCATCTTCCCACTGGCTGACCTTTCCCCAAGCCCCCCTCCCACCAGCTCCTATTTATGTATTTACTTATTTGACAGTACCGTTCGAGTGATGTCTGTCGCTTTCCCTTCTGCTCTCAGCACCAGGGATGTCCGGATCAGGCAGCAGTGGAGGAGTACCTGACATGAGTGCGTCCATTTACAGCAAAACACAGGTGACTTCACCTCACCCCCTTTTGATTTTTAACTCCCGTTTTCACAAGGATACTGTAGTAATACAGTGATCCCCAGTTTATTGCGGGGGATGTGTTCCAGATCCACCAGCAATAGGTGAACATGTGCAATCAAAACTTTATTTCTCTTATCCCTCCCATATGCTTTAAACACATTTGAACATATTTAAAAAGACTAAATTATTTTTTTATTTTTTTTTAATATTTAAACTGTTTAAAGTATTCTGTAATGCCTGTTCTCACACACTTACACTAATTACTTGCAGTATTTTGCTATTTTCTGCAGGGCTTCTTCCAGCAAATAGAAGGGGAATACTGTTATATTAAAAAATAAATAAATTTCCTGTTTAAAATGGAAATATATATTTTTAAATGTAATATTTAACTCATCATCCAATACATTAACCTTCAACATAAATGGCTTCGAAATGATGTTGGTTTGAAAAATACACCGGAGATGTGTGCACATGCACTCTGTAACTTGCACTAACAGTCCAGGTTAAACTTGGCTGCTCCTCTACAGATCTAGCTTGTTGCACACTTGTATTCAACATACTTCCTTGATGCCAATTCCTATTTAGACAGGAATTTAGTGGCATCTTTGGGTGTTTCAGAAAGAGCAAAAACGCTGGCGATACAGCAGCTGAAATAATTATTTAATACGTCACCATTTTTCTCAAATATATTTTCAAAAGTGCTACTGACCTGAAAGTTTCACCAGATGTTGGGAACAACCCAAGTAATCCATACATACAAAAAAGCAGAACAAATAAGCTCAGAAATTTAAGTTGTGTAAAAACTTTAAACAGGCTTTGACATGCTTTTTTTTTTTTTTTCTCAGCAATTTGGTCTTCCGTGGTGAGCATGCATACAGGCCATGGCGGCGGAGTACATTACTGACCGTTTTCCTTGTGAAAACAGTACCTGCTAATTCCAGGTCTTTTTTTAAGCTCTCCACAGGTGGTCCTTGGCTCTTGGACAACTCTTGATTATTCTTTGCACTCCTGTGTCAAAAATCTTGCGAGGCAAATTTATGGTGGTATGATTGGCTTTGCACTCACGTATTATGTCCCCAACCGTGCTCACTGGAACATTCAGAAGCTTAGCTATGCGCCTGTAACCAATGCCATCGTTATGTTTTGCAACAATTGGTTTGCAATGGTCTTGAGACAGCTCTCTGTGCTTACCCATCATGAGATGTCTTGACTCACACCTCGGCAATGAGACCTTTTTGTAGGCCATCAATTAGGACTGAACCAGCTGATATTCATTTGCACTGACAAGGGGCTGGATTTCTGTTTTGATTATTGATAGTTTAGATGTCTTGGCTTTCCATGCCTTTTTGCACCACCTTTTCGTTGTTCAAAAACTTTTTCCCTGTCATTTCACATTTTTTCACAACTTAATTTCTGACTTTACAGTATTTGCTCTACTTCTTTGTATGAATGGATTACTTTTGTTCCCAACATCTGGTGAAATTTTCAGGTCAATAGCACCTTTGGAAGTATATTTAGTGAGGAAAAATGGTGACGTGTTAAATACTTCTTTCAGTCGCTGTAGATTGCACGGGTAAAAAAACGCAAATATGCCGGGAATTACTGTAGTTTACCGGTAACTGTTTTGCTGTCTGAAAACGTCATGACGTCAGCTATGGGAAGTTGAACGACATCGGTGTTGTTGCACAACTCCTGGCACGGAAAAAGGAGTCCAGAACATATCAGACTGAGAACATGAAGTGTCACAACAATGAGCACAAAAGCTCTTGGTTAAACTGCTTTTTTTTGTTTGTTTGTTTGTTTTGTTTATTTTTTTGCCAGTCATTCGACAAGCAGGGCTTCCACACGGGGACACCGCCACCCTTCAGCCTGCCCTCTGCCCTGGGTGGCGCGGGGCCCATGAACCCTGGAGCGCCGGGCTACGCGCCAGCCCCCTTCCTGCACATCTTGCCCCCGCATCAGCAACCCCATTCGCAGTTGTTACACCACCACCTCACACAGGAGACACAGGTATTGCCACCTTCTATAAGTCTAGATTGAAATGTCTATTAAAAAAAAACACGTTTTGAGGTGTGGTGTATATTTTTTCCAAGTTAACTAATTGAAGTAGTATTTACAAATGCGTTTTCTGTAAGTGCTTAATGATTTAATGAAATGAAAAATACAATATTTCCCTTATAGTGGCCAAGCAAGTTTGTTTGTGGTTACCCGAATGTTTCTGAGGGGACTGAAAGCAGGACGGTTGTTTTATTAAAAAAAAGCACTTTGGAAAATACTTCGCTGTCACTTTTATACCAAATACGACATCGGGTAGGACACGTTTGTTTTTGTTTTTTTGCAGGGCGCTACGTTCTGTTTCACATCACAATTCTCAGCGTCATGACTTGGGACACACACACGAAAAGTTTTCGTTGTAAATATTGAACACATTTATTATAGGCTTTACACGGTCAGGATTTTTGGGGCCGATCAGCGAGTTTAAAAAAAAAAATAATAATTTAAAAAAAATCACCGATCCGATCACAAGATGGAGAAACGTGTCTATTTAAATGACCTGTTCATTTACTGTATATACATGTGTACTTGCTCAAAAAAAAATATTTACAATAAATACTGTAGATTTGTTCCTCTATCTATGCCAGTGAGGCATAGTGACAGACAGGGCAAATGAATGGTCCTCTGTTAGATGGCAGGAAGTACATGGAGTAATGTATCCACTTTTTCTGTCATTTTTGTTTGTTGGTGTGCCGTGAGATTTTTCAATTGTAAAATATGTGCCTTGGCTCCATAAAGGTTGGAAATCACTGCTCTAGCCAGATCATGTATTATAATCAGTCAGGTCAAACCAACATTACAACATGACAGAAATAATGGGTGCTAACTTAACTGTAATTAAATTACTTTATTGTAATTAAATTACTTTAGAGCATGATTCGACAGAACGCCTGCATGTTCGCTTACAACCATTAGTGCTAGCACTAGTTTACAAGGCTACATAACGTTTTGTTGCCTGCTTCCGAGCCGTATCGTATTAAAAGTACGTGAACATACCTCAAGCAAGCCTTAAACAAACATCCTCTCCCGAGCACCGGTGACCACCAACGCACGTTTTTCCCCATTTTGCTCTTATAAACACACGGGGCAATCTCATTATTGTTCTCACCGCCATAGTAACGAGTGTATCCGGTCACGTTTGAGTTGACAAGATAAAGCCCAGTGATTGTAAAAAAATAAAAATAATAAAATACTAATGTATCCATTTTTTGTGACAGTTTGTTGGTGTGCCGTGAGATTTTTCAATTGGAAAATACGTGCCGTGGTTCCATAACGGTTGGAAATCACTGCTCTAGTCAGATCGTGTATTCTATAATCAGTCAGGTCAAACCAACCATTACGACATGACAGAAGTAATGGGTGCTAACTTATTGTAATTAAATGACTTCCCCCACACCGAAGCTTTAGAGCACGATTCAACAGAACGCCGGCATATTTACGTACAACCGTCAGTGCTACCACTAGCTTGCTAGGCTACATAACATTTTGTTGCCTGCTTGCAAGCCGTATCGTATTAAAAGTACGGGAACATACCTCAAGCAAGCCTTAAATGAACGTCCTGGGTACCGGGGACCACCAACACGTTTTTCCCCATTTTCTTCTTCTAATACAGTCTGTGCGATCCACTCTTGTTGTCGTCGCCATGGTAACGAGTGTATCCGGTCGCATTTGTGTTGACAAGATAAAGCCCAATGATCGTAAGAAAAACGAGATGCAGTGGTATCTGAATACAAGATTTTATTGCAGTAGTCTCACATAGTGCAATCGTGAAAGAACAAATTTGTCTTGTCTCAGAATATATAAAAACATCTAAGCTATGCATAGCTTCATCTACTTTGATTGATGTGTAGATGAAGCAATGCAAAGCTTAGATGTTTTTATATATTCTGTATTTTTTTTTTTAAAATATATAAAAGAAATGCGAGGTAATGCCAAATTTTTTTATTTTTTTTTTTTTTTTTTCTCTCCCCTGTATTTTGGGGTGGCCAGTGGTCCTTTTTTCCCCACGAGAATAGATCCACCCCTGCACTGAGCAGCAGCAGAATCACACCTCCACATTTCAAACCATAACAGGAGCATTCTGTACATGGCTGATCTTGGCGTCACTCTTACCGAATCATGTGTGATTGGTTGGAAACAAGGAGATGAGTTGAGAACAGACTACTTCTCTTCTTATGCCTTGCCACCCAGTGTAGAATTTTAGTACTATAGTACAATGCACACATTCTGTAAAATGCTTGGGAATTGGGCCACAGTGGAAGCACTATTTGAGTAAATCTCTTGTAGAAGTGCATGGTTGTAGTTGTCTACAAAGTACCATTTGACAGCTTCTATTTTCCTTGGTTTGTTTTCCCTCTTTCTTCACGTACATTTAATCGGGAAAAGGCATGTCCTAGTAGAGCGGAGCAACCATTTTTAAGAAGTAGTTGACTAATGAAGTCGTGTTGCTTGTATCCCCCTCCAGGGCGGGCCGGGTCAGCGCGGTCAGTCGAGCGGCATGCAGCAGAAAAGCCAAGGCAGCAAGTCCAGTTACGGCAGCTCTCCCTACTGGGGCAATTGAGGATTGCTTCTAAAACACCACACCCCCAATAACCCATACCCCTGCCGCTCCCTTTTGTGTGCTAAAAGGAACAAAAAGGAAAGACGCCCACACACAAGCAACCATATGTGCCCTGGCCTTGCCCCCACCTCCACAAGTCCTCAAAATGGTTCTCTTCCTCCCCCTGGCTCCAAATTGGATGTACGTGTAAGATATTTATGTATGTATTTATATAAATATATATATATATACTGTATATGTAATAGTAGAACTTAATAGCGTGGTTGCTGCATTTTTGAAGGACTTTTTTGGGTTGAGTTTAAACACTGCAGGAAGAGAAGAAAGTTACAGGAAAAAGAAACAAGCAAAGTGAGAACGACAGCACTGATTTACACGAGGACTATTCAGGTGGGGGCAAGGAGCTTCACCATAACTACTGCGTTTCTCGTTATTTTTTTATATGCATTTACACACACACCTCCCCCAATGTTAATTTTGTAAGATCCCCTCTGTCCCTGTCCAAGACACATCCCTCCCGCCCACCCAAATTTTATATTTTAATTTAATTTTAATCCTCATTGCCCTCCGAATAAAGGTTCTGAGATGTTGGAAGTTTCACCTGATTCCTGTCTCTTATTTTAATGCGTTGGATGGTCTAACGTGTTGAAGATGAGTACTATGTATGCCGTTGGACTTTTTATTAAAAACAAAGCAAAGGGTAACTTTACAATACTTTTTACTTTTGCATATTTATTTTTTCTCCACATTTAAAAAGTATAATTTACATTGAACCATTTATTTCAGGGGATGCAGTATATTCTTTATGTAATTGTTCCACCCACCCCATACGCTCTAAACACGTTTAAGCTGTCGCTTAGAGCCTGTTCTCACTCTCGTTGTCAGGTAATGAGTGACTGTTGCATATCACTTTGAGGAAACTGAAAACTGGCTTGTGCGGTTGTCAAAATAGTAGCAAGTGTGCTTGTCAAGTTCCCAGTTGAGTGTTCCTCTATCACACCCAAACGCTACATTAATCAAATTGAATGGTGGGGCGTTATGTTAAAAAGTAAAATAAATGGTCCGTTTTAAATTGGGCCTAAATAATCCAGGTTCACTGTTTGTTTGGCTGCCAATGATTACAGGTTGTAATTTAAGTCTGTCACCACTAGATGGCAGTGTAGCTATTTCCAATGTACTGCAGGACGTTTTTACACATGAAGAACACAACAGCATTGTCGGAGAAAACGTTTGAAACAACTGAATGTGTGTGTACACCTGGTATGTGGTGAGAGGAAAAGAGGCGGTGGTGTATCTCAAGTATACGGTCAAACGTAAAAGTGAACTCCAAGGTTCAGCCCCTAACTGGCCAAATGCCCATCCAGCAAGGAATCACAAGAAGACATTCAAGATCGCCTTTTAGTTTTTATATTCTTAGTCTGTATAACTGTATTATACTGCCCCCCCCCCCCCACCCACCCCGGTGGCCAAGGTGGGCACACCAGAAGAGGAGCAGCACAATGAATTGAACTGGAACATTAAATCATGACGCACAAGCTGCTTAATTATTTACATTCTATTGACATGTTTTGCACCCTGCTATTCCCCCCCCCCCCCCCCCAAGCAGCACAGGAATGTCCCTCGGAGTTTATTGACATTTTCTTGGGGTATTTTTTTTATTGTGTTTTATTTATTTATTGGGGGGGAGGTCCATTTCGTCTTCATTGGAAGGCCTAAATGGCAAAAAAAATAATTATTCTCATGCGTTTCTTCCCTTTCATCTCCATCTTGGAATGGGGGAACAGAGCCTGATATGTTTGTCGTGTTCATTGGTTGGAGGAATTGAGCTGCAATTAGCACACGATTTAGGACGTCCCTCACAGCTTTTTGGGACAAGCGAGCGACAAAAAGACGTCACTCAACGGTGAATGGGTGGATAATAGCAGGCGCATTCCAGAACGTCAGCGTTTAGTCAGCTGTGACCTGGGCTGCACGGCCAGGGGGGTGAACGGGGGGGGACTCCAAGGGGGGATTCCGGGTTGGGGCGGGGGGTTAGGTTTGGACATGACATCTAGAGTAAATATGCAGAAAAAAAGTGAAACACAATCCACTTTGTGATGCTGAAGGTGATGAAATTTTTAGTAACTCTACAGGCAATGTTTTAAAGGGGATTATGATAAAAATTACTTTGGTCAGTACATATAGACATAATTCTCACAGACATATATTCTTTATCCTCTGCAAAGAACTAATATTACTGCCGCCTACTGAGGAGTTTTGACGGTCTCGATGTATCACTACAATAAATCACTAAAGGCAAGAATGGAGGACAGAATTAATTTGCTTTGTTATATTAACATTATTATTCATTAAATATTCTTTAATCGTTTTTCTCTGTGTGACCTTTTTCCATCTGAGTAAAATGTGTTTTGGGGGTGAGTGTGAGGTATTTTGGTGTAAATAAGATGTTTTTTTTGTGTGTGTGTGTGTTTGTTTTTATTTTTTTTGTTGTTGTGTGTGAAGAGGCTTCCTGTTGTGAGTGTGAAACTTTTTTGTTGAGCGTGAGAGTTAAATGTTATTTTTGCCCTCTACGGCACCTCATAGATCAGTTCGCGTTAGCTTGTAATCAATAACACCTACTACTTGGTGAGATCAAAGCATTAACTCTGTGTGTGTGTGTGTTTTGCTTTTTCTTTTTTTTTTTTCTTTTGTGACACTTTTTGCTGACAATAACAGTGACTTGGAAAAAAGGGAGGAGAATGTGTGCAGTGTTAGTCGTTGAGTGTGGTTTAAGGTGGAGGTCATAGTTAAGTTAACTCTGCTCTGGTATGTGTGTGTCAATATGAAGCAGCACACTGACAAAGCTCGCATTTAGCAGCACATCTCTACAAAATGTTTGGTGTATGAGAGAGAGAGAGATATGCCACCACAGAAGTGTACCGGAGGTTGCAAATGATGATAACCAAAGAACAAAAAAGGACCTTAGTGTGATGCTCAGTACAATTTGAGGAATTACAATTCTGGGTGGTGCTGGTCCATTCCAGTCCTGTAGGTGGCGGTAATTCCAACTGCCAAACATTTGACATTATGTTTGTCATCACAACTCTATCTGCTGGTTCTGATGGGTCACTGCCCTATTTGGCCGCAATGCAACTGACTGACTGAATAACCGACTAAGGACCTGATTTATTAAAGTTTTACACGTGTAAAAAAAGGGGTGCAACCTTGATTGCTAACGCAAAAAGATGTAGAAACTGCTCTACTAACTGGACACACCAAGGATTGCGCCTGCCAATCATCCATGCAGTGGTGAAAACCATCAGCGTTACCCAAATCACAAAATAAAAAAAAACTGACTAACTTGATAACTGACTGATTCACTGTCTCGCTAACTAATGGACTGACTGAATAACTAACTAACTCACTGCCTTAAAAATGGACTTACTGACTGACCAACTAAGTCAGAGACTAAATGACTGATGACCTTTTGACTGAGTGACAGACTTACAGACTTACAGAGTGACTAACTAACCGACTGACTGGCAAACTAACACACAAACGGAATGACTGATGACTGACTAAATAGATGACTGCAATCTAAACATACCCTGTCTCCTTGGAAGACTAGCACTTGCAGTGCACAACCACATCCAGCAGATAGCTCTGTTTTTCCTATTGGTACAATATTACATGCATTATGTCAGGGCAAGTTGTATCTGGCTGCTGTTAAAACAAAGAATCTGGGACATGTCATCACAGATCAAATGTATGACGATGATGATGATGATATGTATCGAGAGCCCCACATGTTATATGCACAAGCTAACATGTTGGTTAGGAAATTCAACTGGCACTCGGACAATGTCAAGATAAGGTCAGACCAAAGCCTCACCCCTCGCTGATGTGCATTAGCTTGATTGTCAAACATGGCCATTCGTAATGGCATGAAAGTGCGTAGTTGTGCGAAATTGTCACAAAGAACACTGACCAGCGTCAACAAAATAGCAGCGCTAGCAATATTAAGTTAGCATTAGCACTGTAAACAAGCCAACGTTAGCTAGCTACGGCTGCTATGTTGGTAGCATGGCTTATTCATAATGAAGTGTTACTAACACTAAATGTTATCGATTGGAAGTTTTGTTGTTTTGAATGTACAATCAATTAAAAACCAAAGCGGCGAGAAGCGTACCTATCGAGCAGCAATGTTGCTAATTCAGTGTCGCATGATTCCTCTCAGCTCTCTGCTTCTGTTTACTAATCCAATGCCCAGTTGCTTGTAAATGAGACAATGTACATTTTAAAAAAGATTTACAGAGGTGCATATTAAAAAAATAATTCCAGAAATGCTTCTGAAGACCAATCTAACAGGTCTGCCTGATGTTGCGGGCGTGTGACCAACCATGAATGTATGGTAAATAATTGATACCTCTGCCAGCTGTTTGTTCGTCCTCGGGCGTGGTGGTTTCTTTAAGAAAAAAAAAAGAAAAAAAAAAACTTGCGAACTGCCCCCCTTTTTACCCTTTAGAGTCTGTACTCATTTCAACTTTTGCTTAAGTAAAGGAGTACTTCCACTTTTACCAGGGTATTTTTTTCAACGAGCATGTATGTTTCTACTGAAGTACAGAAAGTGAGTACTTTGCCACCTTTGGATATTTGTCATTTTTGTAATGATTAAAATATATATCTATTTTTTAATTTTTCCCCTTCATGACTCCCCACCACCCACCTCCCCGTCTTTGTGATGTGTATTTCTTTAATTCAACTGTCTTTAAGACCCGGCGGCACCTCGGCAGGGATCACTCCACCCCACCACCACCACCACCACCACCACAACCACCCCCCCACCCCCACCGCCACCCTTGGCTTGGACTCTCCGCTCCAGTCTGGTGTTCCGCCGAACAGGCTCCAGCTAGTTAGTCGTTATCGAGGAGCCGACGTGTGGACGTTTACCTCCGGGGAGTGCTCGTGGAGCGAACCGCTTCGGAGGAGCCTCCGTGTACTACCGCTACCACTGGAGTGAACTTCCAACTCTCCCATGTGGACATTATTAGACCTTTGAGGAGAAAGGCAAACTTCCCACCACTACTACTACTACTACCACCTCCACCTCCACCCTCCACCCTCCACCTCCCTCCGTCCGTCCCTTCCTCGGTCCTTCGCTCTCGTTATCCCGCTTCGGCCGTCCATGAGAGCCGCGCTCGACCGAAGTTAGCTTCTTTTTTTTTTCTTTTTTTTGAAGAAAAGAAGGAGAGGAGGCTGAGGAGGAGGGGAAAATAAAAGTTAGCGGGGGGAAAGATGGTCCGCCTGCTGTGCGTCCTGGTGCTCAGCCTCGGCTTCCTCACGCCGCCGCCGCCGTGCCACGCTCGGATTTACACCAACCACTGGGCGGTCAGGATACCCGGCGGGGCCGCGGTGGCCGAGCGGATAGCGGAGAAGTACGGCTACAGGAACATGGGACAGGTAGGCGGCATTCCTCTCCTTTCCTTCGGTTCGTACCAAGTTGTCAAAGTGTCACGGGGGCTGGCCGCCGAACCAAAACTTGTCCAAATGTTGTTTGATACGACTGAAAGTTCGCTAGAAATGCGTGGGGAGACCGAGCCGGAACGCACAACAGGTGCTTCAGCCTCCCCGGCCCGAGAGCAGTCTCATGTGCTTGGCTCTTTTCGCACACCGGTGGAACGCCCGTTGGCAAAAGATTTATGGGGCGCATCAAGAGAAGAAAACATTATAGTCCTGAAGCAAGGAGATTTCCCCTCAAATGTGGCGAACAAACTTAGAAGCAAAGAGCAGAATAATCAGTTTTAAGTTGTTGATTTTAGATGAAATGAGTTGCAGTAACTGGGTCTGACCTGCAGAGGCGCTGTTGATTCACTTTCAACTAGTTTGGAATATGAAGAAGAACAACAGATTGAAACGGAGCAAAATAAATGCAATAAAAACAAATACATGGACAAGAAATTGTACAATCTATAATTAAGATGGCACAGTGAAGTAGGCTTCCGTCTTCAAGAGCTCTTCAGTTTGTTCATTGCTTTTTGCCATTTGGTGTTTGTTGTCATTCTTTTGGACTGTTTACAGTGGCTTTGAAGGAGAATGAATGATGTTAGTTTCTTATGGTTTGCCTATTTTTTGTGTGACAGTGGACTCTTGGAAAAGTAATTTCGGCTCTCTGTATGTACACATACTGTATATTAAGGGCTGAGAATAAAATGTGCTGTGAATTTTTGAAAGGAAATGTCAATTTTCTTTCAAGGAAAAAATATTTCAAAAAGTTGGAATTTTAAATAGGGGAAAAAAGTAGTTTAAAAAAATATTTTCATTGTTGTTAATGTTCATCGAGGGACTTAAATATATATTATTGCTATGTGATACTCTGAATAATTTTTCCTGGGAGTGTAGTGCCATAGTAAATGTGTGCAGGGCAGGGGTGGAGCTCAGCTTCCCATATCTACTGAGAATTTTGAATATTTTATTTATGTTTTAAAATTTAGAAAAATGTGTTTTTTTTTGGGGGGGGGGAATAATTTGTCATGGATATTTCATGATTTAAAAAAAAATCATAATTTTACATTCCTTTATGTATATTACTATTATGGTAAACATTTTTGGGGGAGTTCTTTCAATTATTACTTTATTTAAATGTAAATACTTTTTTGCAGTAAGTTGTATTTTTGTATTTTAATCAATGAATTGCTTATTTTACTTTAAAATTCATGTAATTTATTTCTAATGTGGGAGTATAGCTGCCTGGGTAAATTGTGCCTTCGTTTACCCATAGCTGACGTAGCATCATGCTTCTTTTGACAACACACTTTCCAAGACTTAATTGTCACAGCCAAGCTGTGCACTCCATTTTGCCTCAATCTCTTCAACATGCAACTGACAGATACTTAATGATGGATTTATTGATTATTCTGACAGATTTACGGGCTTTGTAACCTATATTTCGCGTCTTAAATTGGATCAAAGTGTCTTCAAAATGTGGGCTAAAAGTCTTAAACGTGACTTCCTTCCGCCTGCTTTAGCCGGCCTAAAATGCACCATTTGCTCTCATTCCTAAGTGGGTCATTATTTCCAAAGAGATTTACCCACGTTCACACTTTTCAAGGTTAATTTGGAAAGAGTCCTTCAGTGCATTCCCTCCTCTATGTTGACTATTGTCAGTAAAGACCACAATGAGGCATACATCCATAAACAAGAGCTTGGCATCGACAGTGGAGGCTGTGTTGGGTTGTGTGTGTGTGTGTTTGGACCCAGTTAAAGAGCCTTTCGTGAAGGGTCGGGGTAAAGAAATACACCCTTCAGTGTGGACCTCACACGTACTCTTCACACCGAAATATAGTTCAAGCCCACACTTGCCGGCATAAAGATGTGGGTGGGGGGGCATTCTGACAGGTTGTTGTGGGGTAGCCTAGTCAACAGCTATTGAACCCCCCTTTGCCTCCCCGCTTCCTCTATCCCTGCCTCGTCCAGTCCGCCCACCCACTACACTCCCCGAAGAGAAGCCTTAATGGCCTCGTTTATCCCCACTCTTTGACGGGAACTAAACGTGCACAGACCCCCCCCCCCGCACCCATTCCCTCGTTCATTTTCTATACCGGCTCACCATAGGAATTCCCCTGTGGAGTGCACCGCTACTCCCACTATTCGCCCTCATTTCCATGTCAATATGGTGCGTCCACTGGACGTCAACGCCACATAGATGAGATTTAGCTTCACTTCCTGGTTTGGAATTGGGGGGTGGTCTAAGGGGTCTAACTCTAAATTGTATTTTGAGTCCCACCCGCACGGAATCTTCCACTATTGGGGCAGTGCTGACGGGTCACGACTTTAGACGTATCAATCGAGGTTGTCAGCCATGTTTTCTCTTTTTTTACGTTCAAGTGGCAAATGTTCTACTTCTCAGCAGTATGAAATGCAGCATTAAGGACGCCCTCCATAAGCTGGAGAAAAATCTGATGTTGCCACGAAATGATGAAAAGAAAAAAAAAAATTATCCTATGAGAATTAAGTTATATAGTTTGAGAAAGTCATATTTGTAAGAGAATAAAGCAATTTTTTTCAAGATGAACATTTTTGTATTTTTTTAAAAGATAGAAATAAGGGTTTTCTAGAGAAAAATATTTTTCAAGAGAAGTATTTTTTCCCAAGGAAAATGTTTGTAATCTTTGGAGAATATTATTATTATTTGTATTTTATTTTTTTAAATTCTTTGTTTTGTTTACTTTATTTTTAATTTTTTGATGTACAACTTCCTATTTTTATTTTATTTATTTTATTTTAGGATTTCTTTTTTTTTAATTTCTTTAGAGAAAAAAGTAAGCATTCGATAATAGCCCCATATATTTTTTTTCTTTTTAATATTTGAAGAAAAAGTCCTCATCTTACAATAACAGTCATGCTTTATTTATTATTTCACCCCCTTTTTATTTTTATTTATTTTTTTCACTATACTTTAAAGTCGTCTAGCTTAGCCTGTTAAAGCTGGAATTTTCCATTCATTTTTCGTGTCACTGTTCTGACAAAGGAATGGTGGGGGTGGGGGGCAAAGTCATCTCTTAAGAATTCTGCCTTTGGAAGTACTATCAGCTGTAACATAGGCGGAAATTTCCAATCGCTTGGACCAGAGGGTGTAAAGTTGTACTCTTGGAAGTCATTGGAGCTCGTTGAACTTAGGTCTTGAAGAATAGACCATGAAGTTGTACCGGGACGCAAGATGCAAATGGGAGGGTTGGGGTGTGGGGTCTGGATGGGAAACGGTGACAGAAGGACAATATGGCCTCCACCGTAGTACTGTACAGAGGGGAGCAAATAAAAAAAATGGTGGCTAAAGAATAAGGGATGACAGAAAGATGGATTAGATAGATAGATAGATAGATAGATGGACGGATTGATGAAAGGAGTTGGCATCCAGAGAAGTGAGCACCTCGTTGGGGAATTTTGGGTAATCCTCTTAAGCTTGGAGCCCCCTTCCCAGACTAAGACAGAGGCTCAAAAGTCTAAATCAGCTGACAAGGTCACAGGCACAGTGTCTCTTCAAAGTGTTGTTTTTAAAGTGCTTGGGGCTAGGTGGGTGTCTTGGGGAATGGGGGTGGGGGGTGGATGTCCATAGACAAGACCTGCTTGCTTCAGAAGTAAACCACAAAGGGTGTTTTTCTTTTGGACAATGGTTGAACTTGGTGGTTTGTCATGCCTTTTCTTCTTGCACTCCTGGCATCGTCATCGAAATGAATTGAAATCCCACTCATCCGTTCCAGCCCCCCCCCCCCCAAAAACACATTTTTTTTGGTAACATCTTTTTAGTCAGTGTCAGGAAATACGCAAAAATGTTGCGATATGGACTGGTACTGGGCGATATAGACATTTTATGTACTGTCGATAATTTTACATCCCGATAATTATAACTCTCCTGATAACGTATTTTTCCTTAAGATTACACAAAATTAATTTCTCCATTTATTTACAAAACCCATTTTATGTCGGAAACAAAATGAAATTAATAGAAGATGAATACAAATAAAATAAAACACCAATATTCAGTGGAAAAATACCATTGAAAATATCTGCTAGTACAACCAGTTTTCAAGGAATGTACACTGTTGTGTATATTGTAATGTTGTATAATGTGCAATGTTGTTTACATCAGTGCTCTTCTAGCCGTGCCCTAAACAAGTATTTGCGGGTGATGTAAACATGCTACTGCAAACTAGTAAGTAGCCTTGCTGCAGTTCTGTCTGACGTGGGGGGCGTCTAAAGTCAATCACAATGACTCCCCTGGAGTCCATGCACACTGCACAGAGTCTGTTCATTGAACTCACCTCACTCATTAAAAATCTGTCAATATTTTTTTGGGGGGGGGGGAAACATGTTTTAATTTCCATCCATTTATTAAAAACATGGCATTATTTGAAATTGACAGTGCAGAAAATGCACAAACATAAATTGATTATGATTCCGTTAATGGTATGGTCCTTAAAATGTCAAAAAATAGGCAAAAACGTTGATCATTATTTTCACAAGTAAAAGCAGTCTGCTTTCTTGAGAGACTGCAGAAATCTCAGAATATTTACTTTTGAGAGGCTGAAATTCAGAGGATTTGGACAATTTGAAGTTAATATCTTGAAGCGATTAATCGATTATCAAAATAGATGTCGATTAATTTGGTAATCGATCTGTTGACGATTAATCTATACATGTTTGCGCCTCTAGAGCTAACCCAATCCCCCTTACATCCAAATAACGTTTTAAAACAATAGCGGGCTATATTGCACTGTAGACATTTGTATTGCAGTACTTTAAATAATGTAACATTTCACAGCACTGTGGTATATAAACAAAATAAAAAATAAAAGAGAATGTGAAGGAATCAACAGCTTTCTCGAGCATTCGTCTGTCGGATGTGTCAGAATTCGGTAGCTGAAGTCTGGTTGGCCGGTTATAGTTCAGTTTGTGCGTCTGTCTGTCTTACAGCAGCTCCTTGTGAGTGTTCTCATTTTGTATTTGTGTGTTTGACTGTTTGTCCCTTTCAATCCACGGCTGAACGTGAATTGGCGACGATGGCTGTCCTTGCCCACATACAAGCGCTTTACAATACCTTAAGTGCCCCAATGGCTTTTTTGGGGGGGAGGTAACACACAAAAAAACAGTGGTAAAAGTAATTTTGTAACAAATAAATCCAGCTAGAAAACAAAAACCTTTTCGGTGGACAATGAAGAAAACGCCACCTTCTTCTTGCTGGAGGTAAAGAAAATGTATACAATGAAGACAGTGTAGCTGTGACTCTTCATTTCGATTTAGTAATGGACACACAGTTGCAATGTAAAGGCAGACTGCGTTTAAAGTGTCAGCGCACTAGTTCAGGCAAATCCCTAACTTGTTGCTCCAGCTCGGAAAGCCTCATTTAAATTCACCCAGCAGGAGGTAGGACAAAAAGAGATGTGCATTATCTTTTTTGCAATTCTAGGATTATGATCAAAGTGACGCATAATCCAGTATCAGCATGACGGCACGTGATTGACTTCCCGGTGGTGATGATTGCGACATGGTACCAAGTGAGAAAAGAGTCAGGCTTTGCCCCTGTGGCTCAGCAAAAACACTTTGGGAGATAAACAGCTCAAAATGGCTTCAACTTGAAGCTAGAAATTAAATAAGACCTACTGTTTATTGTTTAGGGACACCAAGTTCCTGAAGTGTACAGCATGTTGAAGTTCAACCTCGTTTGTTTTAAGGAAATCACACTTTTCAAAGTCAAACAGCAACCATCATTAAACCTTTATAACAGGCTTTTTTTTTTTTTTTTTTTAAGCTAAAATTGAACAACAGGCTATAACAGGCTTTTATAACAGGCTTTTTTTTTTATTTTTTTTTTTTTATTATTATTATTTTTTTTTTTTTTTTATAAAAGCTAAAATTGAACAACAGGCTATAACAGGCTTTATAACAGGCTTTTTTGTTTTTGTTTTTTTAAATAGTTTTTTTTGTTCAGCTAAAATTGAACATTTTTTACTTTAATACAGGTGTAAAAATACAGTGAGCCCTCACTATTGGCAGGGGTTAGGGAACAAACCCTGACGTAAATAGTAAAAATCTGCCACTAATGGAAGTCCTCTCCATACATTTTTTAAAACTTTTTTAAAATAATTGCCTATACTAGGGGTACTCAAATAGAAAATTTTAATGGGTTAAAGGTTCATTACTCAAGTGATGGCTAATACTAACTAGGCACTTGTATGTCGCCACTGACGTTTTTTATGCACACAAAATCAGCAAAATCTATAATCCGGTACACACACGCTAGCGCCTTCAGTTCTAGCCACCCAGACGCCACTGCCCATGCGCAAGCAACGCAAATTTGTCTGTTCGAATAACAAATAAAAACAAATGATATAGTTTGTATCCAAATAGTTGGCTCTCTAGGTTGTCTGCCTCCCATCAAGTATGAAGTTACACAACCAAGTCAATCTTTTTTTTTTTTTTTTTTTTTTAATTGAGCTGCCTTTTTCCCCCCAAAATGTGTTTGAGTGAGCTGTTCTGAATTTTACCAAATTGTGTCATCATGACATGGCTAATTTACATAACCTAGCCCCCGACAGCGAGTTTCTTTGCCCATGACTTGCCAGCTGGGCTGGACAAAGATCTGCAATTTTTCACGTCAACAGAAAGCTAAGCAGTGCTACAATGTCGTTGGATACTTGAATGTTCAACGATGTTGTCATTGTGGGGGCAGAGAGGTATTTGTCTTCGGGCAACGTGTCCCCTGCTTGTGAAAGCAAACTGAGATCGTTTTCTTGGAATCTAATGTTAAATTCCCTTTTTAAAAAAAAAATATTATTATTATTATTATTTTTGCCAAAGAATTCAAATTCGAAGCGTTGTTGCAGTTCTTAGTTGCTTCAAAAACTGGTCTGGTGTATGAGGCAAAAGTTGATCTAATGGACTGTGTGGGGCTGGCCATGGATCAGTGACGCACCACTGGAGCCTTGGCAGCCATGTTGCTCTGATCATGTGAGGGATTGTATGGTCTTTATCAATTATTAAAACTAATCACCTTCCGAGCAGCTTGCCCCCCCTTCACGTCCTCCCACTCGTTGTCACTGTATGTTGTCGTGTACGCCGACCGGAATTTTTGTGGAACCTTGATTTACAAAGTCAATTGGTCCTTGAACGCGGTTTGTAAATTGAACATCATTTTCCCATAAGAAATAATTTAAACATGAATAATTGGTTGTAGCCTTGACAAAAGGCCTTATTTTAGTAAAAGTGTGTACACTTCGAACACAGTACACAGTACTGTATCTCAAACATGACACGGGGTGATCGGTCAAAAATCTATATTACTGTATTTTTCGGACTAGAAGTCGCAGTTTTTTTTTCATAGTTTGGCCGGGGATGCGACTTATACTCCGGAGCGACTTACATGGGAAATTATTAACACATTATTCTATAATTTCACGTTATTTTCACATTGACAACCGCAAGAGGGCGGTCTAGGCCTGACGAAAGCGACGTAGAAGAGGAAGAGGCGCATCGTCCACCTCCGGAGTTGGCGGAGTTGTTTAGAAGTGACACCGAGGGTGAAGATTTCATTGGATTTAGTGATTTGGAGTGACACTAATGGTTTGGTAAACTTGTTAGCATGTTCTCTATCCTATAGTTATCTGAATAACTGTTAATATGTTACGTTAACATACCAGGCACGTTCTCAGTTCGTTGTTTTTGAGTCCTGTAACGTTAGCTGAATGTGTTACGTTAGCATACCGTACACCTATCCAGCCTGTTTTTCTCTATTCTAGTTTTATTTTATTAATTTCCCCCCCGAAATGCGACTTATACTCCAGTGCGACTCATGTTTTTTCCTTCTTTATTATGCATTTTATGGCTGGTGCGACTTATACTCCGGAGCGACTTATAGTCTGGAAAATACGGTAATCAAGTTAACAACAACAACAACATGTGTAACTGTTCTCCTCATTCAAATGCAGACACACCCAAACAGTGTCACATCACGTGTCCCTCTGGTGCGTTCACAGCAAGTCAGAAATCACAAAACCCCTTAACTTTAACAACCAAGTTGCTACAATTATGAAGAATACAAATGAAACCCACTTTACCTTGACTTATTGGCTTGGAGCTTTTTCTTCTATTGACAACAAGTCGGCAGGCATGTAAGTGCCTCGCCGTCTCGTAAATGATAGTTTCAGAAATGCTATCGCTCCCTCGCTGTTTTTTGTTTAGCCAAACCAGCAACAGCTTTTCGACTTGGTCCAGAAGTTTCTCTCAGTTCTTTCAAAGATACTACAGCCCTTTGGCCTTGTTGGCACCAACAAAAAACATTTTTTTTTTTTCCCGCCACAGTGGCAATTGTGCACTTGTACCATAATTGCAATGCATGCAACATTGATATACAGTACTCCTCACAAATACTATTTTTTTTTTCTGTTGCTTTTCTTGGAATCATATTGAGCGAGCAAAAGGCAAAAATAAAGCGAAACACACAGTGACGCATTATATAAAGTAGGAACCGACCGTGACTAAGAGTGATCTAACTCCTCACAATGGGCGCAGCGCCTGGCACAAAATGGTTGCACCGCCCGGCACAAAATGGATGAATGAAATGTTAGCACACTGCGATAAGGTTTGACCATCGGGCAATATCTTTGTTCGGTAAGTGGTTCGTAAATGGTTCCAACATTGAGAGGTTCGTTAATCAGGGGACCACTGTAAAGTATGGAGTCTCACCAGTGGTCCACAATGTGTGGTGTGTGTGTGTATGTGTGTGTGTCCGCGTGTCCGTTCATGTTTGGATTCCAGGACTTATTTGTTCCCACCAGACTACATCAGTTCTTGCCGTTGTCAGTGTTTCTCCATGGCAGTCCTTTTGATTTTGTGTTAAACTTCACATCCACTTGACGCCGATTGGCTCCTCCCATCTGCAGTTGAGTATTTAAAACAAAGGTTTATTTTGTGCTTTTACAGATTGGGGATTTGAAAGACCACTACCACTTCTTCCACAGTCGGACAATTAAGAGGTCCACTCTGTCCAGTCGTGGCCGCCACAGTTTTATCTCCATGGAGCCCAAGGTAAGCACGTTGTCTCTCTGAATGTTCTCAACTCCTTTTTTACACGCCCATGTCGTATTGATGCTGATGAGAATTGTGCCGTGGCGGGCAAGACGGCAAATTTCCTGTAGTTGACCTCATCTTTAGATGGCAACACTATTTGAGTCTGAAGGCTCAAATAGTGCCCTCCATTTAATCCCAAAACTTGATTAATCGACAATTGATTAATCCAATTTTATGTCCATCTCTCGTAAAGACTGTACACAAATCTTTAAAGTAACGACAATATTGAGAGATAAAGTGGGTTATCTAGGTTTGAACTTTTAACAGCAAATAAATTTCACAATAAATACACAAATATTAGGAAGCTAAAAGTCTGAGGCGAAAAAACAAATATTTAAGAGACGTTAAATACTGTAGTGGATGAAAAATAAAAACATTTGGTATATATATATATATATATATATATATATATATACACACACATACTGATATATTTATTAGTTTGAACATTCAATTTTAATTTCTTTGTAGTGTATTCAATTAAATATAGGTTGAACATGATTTGCAAATCATTGTATTCTGTTTTTATTTGTTTAACACAACGTCCCAACTTCATTGGAATTGGGGTTGTGGACATTAGAAAAAATGACAAGAAAAAATTGTAGGCAAATAGACACATTCATTGGACTACAAATGCACAAAAATATAACAAAATTATTCAAAATATGAGACAAAAAATCGTAAATAGATTAAAAGTCCAAAAATAGTCGAACCGAAATACAAATACGATGAAAAATACAAAATATTGGATAGACAGATATTTAAAAAATTAGAATGAATTAAAGATAACACAAAATATAGAAAAAAGACAAATTTGATTAAAATATTATTATATATACAAACTATATTAGAAATATTTGAAATAAATGTATGAAAAAAATTATAACATTGAACATTATTGGACAAATATTGAGCAAAAATGCACAAATATTTGATGGAAAATCCATAAATGTTAGGGGGAAAAAAACCACCACTCTAACAAAAGTACTAGCTAAAAATACAAAGCAGTAAAAAATAGCACCGCGCCCTGGGCTGCCTTCTGCCATGTTTATGTTTTGTAGCTTTGCAACATATGCGTCTGACTTCTTCCCCTTTTTTTCTCCTATGTTTGCTGTTGTGGCTCGCACCAGATTGGGAAAAGTTGACGACTCTTAGACACGCCAAGTATGATATTAAAAAACAATACGAAGTTTGCGTGCACTACACAAAAATAACCTTTCTTTCAAAAACAAAACAAAATGCACACTATTTTGAAAATGCAGATTTTCCAACTGTAAACCGGCAAGATTGGCCATGAAGTTCAACTTGTCTCCTGAATACCAGGTCAAAGTTAAGTCAAGTCTTTTATATGTTTTAGCACAGCAAGTAGCAAGTCCTAAAACTGTCCAGTTTAAGTGTGTCCCCCACCTCTCTGAATCCTTGAAACGTTTTATCTGAAATAAACCCTCAGTCTGCTGCTGCAGGTCATGCTGCAGACCCTGACTTTATTATTAGTGAAACCTGAAGCCCCCGCCACTCCCGTGCCCACTGCCTTTGTCACGACAATACATCATAGAAGGCTGATTAACCAGACAGTCCGCTATCGACTTCATTGAAATGCACAGTTACTGTGCGAGCTGAAAGAGTTCCCGGAGACTGCTAAACTTTTTCCGACACATTCATAGATGCTATCGTCATAAGTGTGACTGTTTTTTAATTAGTTTTTGGGGATTATTTCCTGAGGAATGAAATTGTGCAAACCAGTGGGAAAACATAATTTGACTGATGTAATAAAGTTTGCTGATATTTTTGTGAGCTATGTCTTGGTGGTACAGTTCAGCTCTGCTTTCCTCGACGATGAACTAAATAGTTAATAGTTCTATGAAGTATCCTATCCACTGTCTGGTGCGTTACGATATTGACACACCAGGATCAATTATCAATATTATTATTGTCTGTTGAAAATAGGGATGGGCGAGTACCGATACTAGGTCTCAGTATCACGCCGATACCGGCCTTATTTCAAGGTATCGCGTACTCATGAAGGCTGCCGATACCAGTCATCATTACTTAAGACAAAAAAAATCTGACATCAAAGTCCCCCCGTGTCACGACGTTGTGCAATGTGACGTGAATGTAACCAATCGGGCGGCACGGTGGACGACTGGTTAGCACATCCGCCTCACAGTTCTGAGGACTGGGGTTGAAATCCCGGCCCCGCCATGTTCTCCCCGTGCCTGCGTGGGTTTTTGCCGGGCACTCCGGTTTCCTCCCACATCCCAAAAACATGCATGGGAGGTTGATTGAAGACTCTAAATTTCCCGTAGGTGTGAATGTGTGTGCGAATGGTTGTTTGTTTATATATGCCCTGCGATGGGCTGGCGACCAGTTCGCCCGAAGATAGCTGGGATAGGCTCCAGTACACCCGTGACCCTTGTGAGTATTAAGCGGTACAGAAAATGGATGGATGGATGGATGTAACCAATCAAAGAAGCGAACGGACTCAGGAACAGCGAAGCGGCCATAAATAAAAACAAATATGTCTAACCCGATGCCGTTATTTTTGTATAAAACTGGGTTCCCCAGATGGCAAGAAGTATTTTCCAGGATTTTCTTTTTATTTATCTACACCACTTCCGCCTCCATTCCCTTCAGGAACACTCGGCAAAGATCAGCGTTTACCCGGAAGTGTCTGCCCATCTTCCTTTTTGTGAGATCACGTGAGATTTCAAAATCTCTTGTCTTTATGAGTGTGGTTTTCTGTGTCGCGATTATCGGCGCTCAGCACACAACCAAACTTTTAAATGCCTGATTTTCTAGTCTTTATGTGTGGGGTCTCTCACAGATAAAATCCTCAGAAGATTTGAAAAATCCTTGTGTGTACCAGGCCCAAGTTGTGCACTGATTCAGGACTTCATAAAATAGCACTGCATTACCATAGCGGTCTAGACTTGATGGCATATTTCAAGTTGTTCTGTTTTTTTTTTTTTTTTTTTTAGAATTCCAGGTGGTGATTATAATAATTAGCGAGATGAGCAATAGTTTTGTAATCAGCATTTCAAGATAGAACACTGCATTTACCACAGCTGTGTGGCTCATTTTGATGTGTTCTGTTCATTTCCTGTGAGCAAGGTGGCGGCTGTGAGGGCTGGATTAAGCCAAATAAAGGGAAGGTGGCGTGTCGAGGGGTTAGGCGGGTGATGTCTGGCTAATCTGCCGGATCAGTGCGAGGGCTAGGCTAGTCTGCCACACCGCTAATGACGTCTCGCTGTGTGTGTGAATGAGTCAGACGGGGCGTAGCGCAGCCGTCACTTGTTGCAGCGCAGCCAAAGCGGCGTGCCCCGGTTGCCATGGAAATGTGTCTCTTTATGGCACAGGCTCAACGATGACATTACGTGGCTCTGTCAGGTCAAAGTGCACTTCTGTGTTGATAAGTGTGCGTTTTTACCATCATTTAATGACAGTGAAGAATTTACAGTTGGGCTAAGTAATGCAATGGGATGGGCTGAGGTCTTTAAAACCGCATCTCACCAGGCCGACTTTATCCCCATGTTCTGTATGAAAGGTACCATCACAAAGTGGAGTGGTTGAGGTCGACCTAGCTACCCACACTCAATTTGTGTTGAAAGCAACTATTGCTTTCCTTTGAGGTCACACATCTAATTATCCAAATAACGACTGTGAGCGCCGACTTCCCTTTTCCCCACTTAGTATGAAAAAGTAACAACATAAAATGAGTGGTTGATGTCGATCTGCAAATTTCATGGCTTCCGAGGTAGTAGCAGAGACCTAACAGAGGGTGCGTGTAAGGGGCAGTGAACAATGTGAAGTTTAACACCAGAGACTCGCTGCCCCCACCCTTCTGTTGATTTTCTCTGTCGCTATGTCACTTTCCTGGATGTTGCGATGCATCTAATTTTCCAAATGAGGGAAGCCCCACCATCCAAGGTATGAAGGGTTCAAGCATGGAATATGGGGTCAAAGTCTACTGGCAAAAGTCCCAGCTTCAGAGGTAGTATCAGAGGCGGGATAGTGGCTGTGTGAAAGGGAAAAGTAGAAAGCTGGGACTGGCTTGTGAAGCCCTGTTGAGTCAAAAACAATTGGCTGGCCGACAAGCATTTTCCACAATAATGTCCCATTTTTCTTTCTGTGCCACATGTTGATAAATCCGGGCTCTACCATTGCGTCGTTGATCCAACAATTTTCCAGAAACTTTCACGCGCCGTTCCCAGGCATATTTGCACACCAGAGGTGTAAAGGTAGAGCCAGCATTTATTCGCCTGCGCCCTTTAGACAGTTCTCATCGAAGCAGGACATTGCCTTGGTGTGACACATAAACTTGCTTTAAACACAACAGGGACGAATAGTAAGTATCAGGTGTTAAACTTTAGAGCCCTGTCCTGACTTTCTGCCTTTTCCTCAGCCACCTTCTCGTTCTGATACTACCAGTGAAGCTGGGAAATATGCAGGTAGACTTCAACCCCATTGTGTGTTGGTACCTTTCATACATAACATCGCCACAGTGAAAAAGCAAAATCTGTGTTCATACAACAATTGAGGATTGACATATTCATATGATTAAATGCGTGGCCACATCAGCGGGATGTTGTAGGACAGTGACAATTGCTTTTGACAAAAAGGGGCGTGGGTAGTAAGTCTCGGGTGTTAAACTTCACACTCTGGTCGTGGTCCCTTACACACTGGCAGCTTTTCACGATACTGGCAAATTTGTCAGTCGACTTCAAACCCCCAAAAAGCAGAGAAAAGATGGGCAGCGTGAAAGGGGCATAAGTCACCTGAAGTGCCCTGGAACAGCTACCAATTCATGTTTTAGGGGCACATAACAGAAAGGAACCAGTATTTTATTAATTAACTACTGGGGTCTTAAATAAATGCATCCTTTGGTTTATTTAATCAAATGTTTGCATGCATTTACTGCATCGTCAGTTGAATTGTAACTGACAGTTTGTAGTCATTAGGTCATGGCGGCACGCCCCCCTTTTTAAAAGTCCGTACACATTCAGGTTAGTGGAGGGTAAAAAAAAAACCATCCGATTGGTGTTTGTTTGGTTGCCGGAGGACATTTGTGTCTCGGAGGGTTTCAGTCGACGAGCCCGAAAGCCATCTAGCGCGCACTGCTACGTGGTCTGCACTTGAATCCCCCCCTCCAAACTCCTCCCTCTGTCATAACGCTAGCACTGAATGCAAACTACTTTAATTTCATTTTTAATCAACCTGACTGTGATGATCAAATGTGGAAAGAATGCTCATTAGGAGCCATGGGTGTGCGAATAACAGGTGACCAAAGTTTGTTGTGGGTACAACTCTCAAAAACTCAATCACAAAAACATCAGTGGATCAATTTGTCCTTATTTGCTCTACTCAAGTGAACTCTTCCCCACTTTCCCCCCTGGTTACTGACCCAGGCGAACCACCTGCAAGCGTAGAGTCCGAGTGGGAGGTGGTGGTAGTGGGGAGGGTGGAGGTCTTTTGAGACTACACAGACACGCTCCCAAACAAATTAAAGAGGAGAAAATTGGAGGGAATGCGTCCCGGTGAGGCAGAAAGTCATTGCTGGAGTAAATAAAACAGAATGGAGCGTGTCCGACGCCTGTGCCTCGCAGTCTGGCAAAACAACAAAAGAGTGCTGATACTGTGGCTGAAGTGGAGCGCGACATTGTCTTTGCCTTTGCGTATAGATTGGGATAACGTGGCGTATCCAAAGTGCTGACTTTTCGGGGAGAGCAAAGCGTGTCATCGCCATCCGATACTTTGGGATAACAGCGGAAGGTTTTAGTCTGCGGCAGGTCACCCTGAAAATGGATTCGAGTTTGCTTAAATCTTTGTTGAAAAGTGCAAATTCACTCTTCTGAGCAGCGACAACAGAAGCGAGCAGCCCTAGTAATTCTTAAAGACGTGATTCCCTATCCTTGAGCCATAGGATGTCTGCCGATTTGTGTTGAAATGACCATTTCCCGGGAGCCCACAAAGACAAACTTCATCTGATTGGTACCAAATTTAAACCATGTATAGTATAAGTTAAGACTTTGATTTTCTTCATTACCAAGCCTCGTAACCTAATTTACTCATATGTCAAGTCAATTTCTGAATTGCAATGAACTGCCATTAATCTGTTCCAGCCCCACCAAAAAAACAAAAAACACCACCGTTGTTTGTGTTTTTAATGGGGAAAAAAAAGGGACCGAGCGAGCCCTTGCCGCTCATAGCCAAAATTTGCGTGTAGTTGACGGCCCCCCCCAAAAGGCCCCCCTAAGTACCCCCCACTATCACATCACAATTTTACCAAATAATATACAAAAATGCAATACAACAATGTGTGGCATTACTGAAAAAGGGAGGCATTTCATGTATGCCTCCCTGGAGGAATACCATTACTACTAAAGCAAGAAACAGTTAAGTTAACCTCTATACGACAATATCATTTGGAGCAGTCCACAATCAATATTTATCTAATAACATGACAAAAACATAAAAACGTACAATAAAAAAACATCATACTGACCAGAGATGTTCATTAAAATCCATCCTCCTTGCTCCTCAGAGCTAGCTAGTTTGCGTTCAGTGCTACTGTGGTGCCGAATAAATCCTTTCCCGGCCAATGTTTTTGCGCAAGACTGTATCAATCAGGGGTACTCAAATACTGTGCACTTTCTAAAGAGCCACAAGTACATTTTTCATTGTGTTGAAAGGTGACTGGTCCATTTATCAAGGTCGGCCAGGCCATATGCGATAATACTGCAATACTGTATTCCGAACGAAATGTAATTTTCATTTAAAACAACAAAAATACGATCTGAGATCTAATGTAATTTTTATCCATCCATCCATTTTCTGTACCGCTTATCCTCATTAGGGTCGCGGGCGTGCTGGAGCCTATCCCAGCTAACTGCGGGCAGGAGGCAGGGTACACCCTGAACTGGATGCCAGCCAATTGCAGGGCACATATAAACAAAACAACCATTCGCACTCACATTCACACCTACGGGCAATTTATAGTCTTCAATTAACCTACCCTGCATGTTTTTGGGATGTGGGAGGAAACTGGAGTGCCCGGAGAAAACCCACGCAGGCACGGGGAGAACATGCAAACTCCACACAGGCGGGGCTGGGATTTGAACGCCGGTCCTCAGAACTGTGAGGCAGATGTGCTAACCAGTCGGCCGCCGTATAAATAATAATAAATAGTTAAATAACCCAGGTGCTGCCTATTGCGTACCCTTGGTATAAATGTATGTGTATGTGTTTATATGTGGTAGGCTACTATATACTGTATGTGGGTAGCAGGTGCACTGATGTGGGAGCTCACACCATATCCCAGTGCCGGACATTGATGGACACTGCCATGTCATTTTTTGGTTGAAATTTCTCACACTTTTGCAACCCATTGTCCCATGTTTCATGCACACCCAATGTACCTGTTTCCGATTGATTCGCATTTTTACTTTCTGATTTATCGAAAGAGAGTGAGAGGTGCAGCCAACACTGTACCTCTCTTCTCTTTGTCTCTTTCTGTTGCTCTCTTTGTCACTCTCTAGCCCTCTGTCTATCCCTCTCTTTTTGTCACTCGCTTACTCTCTGTCTCTGTCCTTTTCTACTCTCTAACCCAACCAGTAAAGGCAGACGGCTGCCTCACACAGTCTTGGGTCTGCTTGAAGTTTCTTCCCCAGAGGGAGTTTTTTCCCTTGCCTCCGTGTTGTGATTTGGCGCTATATAAATAAAATTAAATTGAATTAAATTGCACTGATAGTGTAGTGGTACATGTTTTACTGCCTTTCACACAGGCGGTGGAGGTCCAATTCCTGGTCAGTGCACCAATTCCCAGCCACTGCCGGTCCCAAACCCGGATAAAAATGGGTGAGTTATGTCAGGAAGGGCCTCTGGGGTAAAAACTGTGCCAAACAAATCATGCGGGTGACTTGCTGTGAGGACCCCTGACAGAGAAAAGCAGAAAGTCACTTCTTCACTGCATGTGTATAGGTTTGTTTCATTTATATTGTAGATTTTTCATTGCTTTGTTTTAAAAAAAAATTTTTAAATAATTTCTTATTTAATTTTTTAGTACTGCATATTGAAAATAAAATAAAATAATAAGTTGCCTACAGTCAGCCACTAATGAAAACTAGTGACACACACTGCATGACCAGTTCAGTTGTTTGGTCGCTTTGGAAATTCGGAATCCTGCCATTTTGGTTTGACGCAACCATTTGAGAATCGTTTTGACTGTTTTCAGGCTTTCATTTTGAAACAAACTCTGCACAGAGATATTTTTTTTCCAATTGATACCAACTTTGAACAACGTATAGGCTACTACTAGGTGATGCTAAATTGAGAAATGTTTTGGTCAAGTTTGAAGACGTGCCATAAGACACAAAACTCGAATATCACAACTCCATAAGGTCAGAGACTAATCAACTAATTGTTTTTTGTGCCCGTTACTAAGCGCCAGGCTTTATCTTGCCACCAATTTGAATGCCACTAGAAAGCCTCTCGGGAGATGATCTGTGCCGAGGTGGAATAATTGTCATCCGCATATAAACACAAATGATTTCTGCCCAAAAAGCAAATTGTTTAACTCGCACATGCATGTGCACGCTAATCACATAAATGGAAACTACTGGAAATAGACTTGAGGTGCTGTCGCCTTGGTTTGTGGAAGTCGGAGTTGACTTTACTGTGTGCTGAAAAAGTGGCGATGCCTTCAGTGTCTTCCCTGTGTTACAGTGCGGATGGAATTGAAATGCTAATATATGCAAATTGCAATCATACAGCAGTGGTTTTGAGTAGACAAGCGGGTCTTAATGAACACTATTGTGTTTTGGAGGCTGATGCAGAGATTTAGTTTAGAAGCATTAGACTAATAAAAACTATCCGGGTCTGTATTTAACTCTTGTTCTCTCTCAGGTGGCCTCATCTTTTCCCATATAGGAGAATTCTAAACGCCTCTGTAAAGTGGTACCCAATGGAGTTATTAAGTCACCCGTATTCATAAAATCAATTCTAGTCGCCAGCTATTTGTTTTCACTCCATTGGAGTCTTTTCTCTTCTGTTCTTGGACTCTCCGGGGACGCATTCTCCTCAAGCCTCAGCTTTATCTCATCTCGCCACCTCCCAACTCTACAGAGAAGCCGGCAAATTGTTTCTGTGCATGAGAGCAGATAATCACACCGCAGTCATTATGTCAGTCTCCCTCTCAAGTCGTATTGATGCTGTGAAAAATGCTCCTTTTTTTTTTTTTTTTTTTTTTTTTAAATGCACAAGGATATTGTTCGGCAAGAAGAAAATTACTTGTGCTGCCTGGAAATTATTCTCTTTGTGGTCTAAAGTTCTGCTTCATCGTTAGATGTCATAGCGCGTGGTATCAATCCAGAGAGTGAATACTGACATGGAAAAATGGAAAAAAAAAAACTAAACAAAAAACATCAAGGTACATTCTGAGTCTGATGATCTGACTTGTTTGTATTTATGTTTAATTGTTCCTGTAGGAGATATTGAAAATAGAATGCCTGTCTGTTGCCATCATAAAACCTAGGCTTTTACATTTTAGATTTTTAAATTTCATAGTTGTAATTTAAAAAATAAAATAAAAAAAAAATAATAATTTTAAGTTGATACTTTTTAAGAAAATATATTTTCTAATTAAAAAAATATAATTTCCATTTAGCAAAATTTTTAACCAAATGATTGCTTGTCACACTGTTATAGACTTCATTGGAACAATAATTTCACTGCTGAAATTCATTGAAAATCCAACCCCCGAAACCTTGGCAACAGGAAATTTGGTATATTGACTAAGGCAGAGTGATTAAGATAACAGGATAAACATGGGAAAGGTGTTCATGTCTATGTATTATTATGTATTAGTTTGGCTTGGCGAATTCTACTTTCTGTGCTATTAATGAATTTGGATGGAACTTTTCTCAACAAACAAAAACGCTTAACATCGGTGCACACAAAAAAAGAGAGGGCTAAAATGAAAAAAAAAACAAAAAAAAACAAAACCTTGCTCCTCAGTGGATGCAGCAGGGGCGGGCGGCAAAGAAGTCCAGAGTCCTCCCCAGCTCTCCATCTGTGGATGGGGGACTCCCTAACTCGCGACTGCTTGCTAGCAGGCTCAAGAAGAAGGCACTGGTCGATGCCTCTGCCTATCAATAAATCAATAATTTCACTTATTTCTTTATTATGCTGTGTTTTTAACCACACCCCACTAAAAATAAGTTTATTATAACGTCGTCCTGGGGCTGGAATAGATAAATTTTATTTCAATTAATTCCAGTGGGAAACATTATTTTGGTTGGCAAACGTTTCGGTTCACTGTTTCACAAAATGGATTAATTTCTTGAACCGAAGTTCTATTCAATGACGTTGGACTCTAATGGCATGTTTCAGGTGGAGTGGATCCAGCAGCAGGTGGTGAAGAGGAGGATCAAGAGGGATTACAAGATGGCCATGCCCCTCTCTCTATCCAGCCACGCCCACAGCAGCCAGACCTTCCTGAGCAACATCTTCTACAACGACGCCAAGTGGAGTAGTATGTGGTACATCGTGAGTACGCCACGCCACCCAAGTGTTTTTTTCCCTTCTCCAACCGTCGAGCTAGTTTGTAGGTCAAAGTTCAGCTGATGTCGTTTCTCGGTCCCTGATTAGTGCCTGGTCAGAGTGGGGATTTGTTAGTTATTTTGTGAATGAAAGACAAGAGAAGCCATAGTAACAACATACAGTCAAACACCTTCCGTTCCAGGATGCTCGTGGAGCCCCCCCTCCAACGAAACTGAAATAACCAAACAAAAATATTATCCAAAACATAGAAAACAACGGGGAAAAGATACAAATTTAGTAGACAAGAATAGAAAAATATTTGAAAATAATACTAAAATATTTGTACGTTTCGGTTCACGGTTTCACAAAATGGATTAATTTCTTGAACGAGTTTAACATAGTCAAACACCCTCCGTTCCAGGATGCTCGTGGAGCCCCCCCCCCAACGAAACTGAAATAACCAAACAAAAATATTATCCAAAACATAGAAAACAACGGGGAAAAGATACAAATTTATTAGACAAGAATATAAAAATATTTGAGAATAATACAAAAATATTTGTACGTTCGTATAATTTCTGGCAGAATCCCCTGTGAGAAGGAGTTTCAACTTCCACCTCCGCCCACGTCCCAGGAGAGGCCGGGGACATTGAGTCCAAGTAAATCTTGTTCTGCAAGGTGGTCGGTGCCCGTCGTGGCGGCAACCCCTGAACCTGTTGGTGGGCACTAGCGGTCAGGCATGCCGTCCAACTGAAGAAAGGAGTCCTATCGCGCCTTTTTGGCCTCCGGGACTCCTGAGGCAGCTGATGGGTACCGGCTGGCTAAGCGGAATGCAGCTTTGGTGGTCGCTGAGGCAAAAACTCTGGTATGGGAGGAGTTCGGTGAGGCCATGGAGAAGAACTTCCGGATGGCTTTGAGGAAATTCTGGTCCACTATCCGGCGTCTCAGGAGGGGGAAGCAGTGCACCATCTACACTGTGTATAGTGGGGATGGGGCGCTGCTGACCTTGACTCGGGACGTTGTGAGCCGGTGGGGAGAATACTTCCACCGACATGCCTTCCCGTGAGGAAGCAGAGTCTGGGGTCTTTGAGGCGGGCTCTCCTATCTCTGGAGTTTAGCTCCTCGGTGGCAAGGCCCCGGGGGTGGATGAGATTTGCCCGGAGTTCCTAAAGCCTCTGGATGTTGTGGAGCTGTCCTGGTTGACACGCCTCTGCAACATCGCATGGACATGTTCATAACTTTTATGGGCAGAATTTCTAGGCGCAGCCGAGGTGTAGAGGGGGTCCGTTTGCTAGCCTCAGTATTGCATCTCTGCTTTTTGCAGATGATGTGGATTTCCAACTCT